>NC_138188.1:19915224-20179224 GCF_964194105.1 Spermophilus citellus
AAGTTTCAAAGAGCTAGCACAAACCATGTTTGATTTAGAATTCCAACTACTTGTATCCATATAGGAGAAAACAGAGTGAAACCTAAAAATTAAAACTGTTACTGCCAACGAACGGTTTAACCTAGAAGAACGAAATTTGGTGAGCCAAGTGGGATTGAGGTACTGATCATTACCTGAAAGTGTCATCAAGATTGGGTGAAAAAATGTGTGCTGAGATTTCAGGAAACTCGTAGTTTTTTGGAAGCTTGGCAACCCCTTTCCATAAAAGTGATTTGCGCCAGTCTCTGCTTAGGGCTACATCAATAGGAAACAAACCATAGAGATAGAACTTGGAACTACTTGATTGTGACAAGTTTCAAAGAGCTAGCACAAACCGTGTTTGATTTAGAGTTCCAACTACATGTATCCATATAGGAGAAAACAGAGTTAAACCTAAAAATTAAAACTGTTACTGAAAACGAACGGTTTAACCTAGAAGAACGAAATTTGGTGAGCCAAGTGGGAATGGGGTACTGATCATTACCTGAAAGTGTCATCAAGATTGGGTGAAAAAATGTGTGCTGAGATTTCAGGAAACTCGTAGTTTTTTGGAAGCTTGGCAACCCCTTTCCATGAAAGTGATTTGCGCCAATCTCTGCTTAGGGCTACATCAATAGGAAACAAACCATAGAGACAGAACTTGGAACTACTTGGTTGTGTCAAGTTTCAAAGAGCTAGCACAAACCGTGTTTATTTTAGAGGTCCAAATACATGTATCCATATAGGAGAAAACAGAGTGAAACCTAAAAAGTAAAACTGTTACTGCCAATGAACGGTTTAACCTACAAATGAAATTTGGTGAGCCAAGTGGGATTGGGGTACTGATCATTACCTGAAAGTGTCATGAAGATTGGGTGAAAAAATGTGTGCTGAGATTTCAGGAAACTCGTAGTTTTTTGGAAGCTTGGCAACCCCTTTCCATGAAAGTGATTTGCGCCAGTCTCTGCTTAGGGCTATATCAATAGGAAACAAACCATAGAGATAGAACTTGGAACTACTTGATTGTGCCAAGTTTCAAAGAGCTAGCACACACCGTGTTTGATTTAGGTTCCAACTACATGTATCCATATAGGAGAAAACAGAGTGAAACCTAAAAATTAAAACTGTTACTGAAAAACGAACGGTTTAACCTAGAAGAACGAAATTTGGTGAGCCAAGTGGGATTGGGGTACTCATCATTACCGGAAAGTGTCATCAAGATTGGGTGAAAAAATATGTGCTGAGATTTCAGGAAACTTGTAGTTTTTTGGAAGCTTGGCAACCACTTTCCATGAAAGTGATTTGCGCCAGTCTCTGCTTAGGGCTACATCAATAGAAAACAAACAATAGTGATAGAACTTGGAACTACTTTATTGTGTGAAGTTTCAAAGAGCTAGCACAAACCGTGTTTGATTTAGAGTTCCAACTACATGTATCCATAGAGGAGAAAACAGAGTGAAACCTAAAAATTAAAACTATTACTGCCAACGAACGGTTTAACCTAGAAGAACGAAATTTGGTGAGCCAAGTGGGATTGGGTACTGACCATTACCTGAAAGTATTATCAAGATTGGGTGAAAAAATGTGTGCTGAGATTTCAGGAAACTCGTAGTTTTTTGGAAGCTTGGCAACCCCTTTCCATGAAAGTGATTTGCGCCAATCTCTGCTTAGGGCTACATCAATAGGAAACAAACCATAGAGATAGAACTTGGAACTACTTGGTTGTGTCAAGTTTCAAAGAGCTAGCACAAACCGTGTTTGATTTAGAGTTCCAAGTACATGTATCCATATAGGAGAAAACAGAGTGAAACCTAAAAATTAAAACTGTTAGTGCCAATGAACGGTTTAACCTAGGAGAACGAAATTTGGTGAGCCAAGTGGGATTGGGGTACTGATCATTACCTGAAAGTGTCATCAAGATTGGTTGAAAAAATGTGTGCTGAGATTTCAGGAAACTCATAGTTTTTTGGAAGCTTGGGAACCCCTTTCCATGAACGTGATTTGCGCCAGTCTCTGCTTAGGGCTATATCAATAGGAAAAAAAAAAACCTAGAGATAGATCTTGGAACTACTTGATTGTGTCAAGTTACAAAGTGCTAGCACAAACTGTGTTTGATTTAGAGTTCCAACTACATGTATCCATACAGGAGAAAACAGAGTGAAACCTAAAAATTAAAACTGTTACTGCCAACGAACGGTTTAACCTAGAAGAACGAAATTTGGTGAGCCAAGTGGGATTGGGGTCCTGATCATTACCTGAAAGTGTCATCAAGATTGGGTGAAAAAATGTGTGCTGAGATTTCAGGAAACTAGTAGTTTTTTGGAAGCTTGGCAACCCCTTTCCATGAAAGTGATTTGCGACAGTCTCTGCTTATGGCTACATCAATAGGAAACAAACCATAGAGATAGAACTTGGAACTACTTGATTGTGTCAAGTTTCAAAGAGCTAGCACACACCGTGTTTGATTTAGAGTTCCAACTACATGTATCCATATAGGAGAAAACAGTGTGTAACCTAAAAATTAAAACTGTTACTGCCAACGAACGGTTTAACCTAGAAGAACGAAATTTGGTGAGCAAAGTGGGATTGGGGTTCTGATCATTACCTGAAAGTGTGATCAAGATTGGGTGAAAAAATGTGTGCTGAGATTTCAGGAAACTCGTAGTTTTTTGGAAGCTTGGCAACCCCTTTCCATGAACGTGATTTGCGCCAGGCTCTACTTAGGGCTATATCAATAGGAAAAAAAAAAAAAAACAGAGGGATAGAACTTGGAACTACTTGATTGTGTCAATTTACAAAGAGCTATCACAAACTGTGTTTGATTTAGAGTTCCAACTACATGTATCCATATAGGAGAAAACAGAGTGAAACCTAAAAATTAAAACTGTTACTGCCAACGAAGAGTTTAACCTAGAAGAACGAAATTTGGTGAGCCAAGTGGGATTGGGGTACTGATCATTACCTGAAAGTGTCATGAAGATTGGGTGAAAAAATGTGTGCTGAGATTTCAGGAAACTCGTAATTTTTTGGAAGCTTGCCAACCCCTTTCCATGAAAGTGATTTGTGCCAGTCTCTGCTTAGGGCTACATCAATAGGAAACAAACCATAGAGATAGAACTTGGAACTACTTGATTGTGCCAAGTTTCAAAGAGCTAGCACAAACCGTGTTTGATTTAGAGTTCCAACTACATGTATCCATATAGGAGAAAACAGAGTGAAACCTAAAAATTAAAACTGTTACTGAAAAACGAACGGTTTAACCTAGAAGAACGAAATTTGGAGAGCCAAGTGGGATTGGGGTACTGATCATTACCGGAAAGTGTCATCAAGATTGGGTGAAAAAATGTGTGCTGAGATTTCAGGAAACTAGTAGTTTTTTGGAAGCTTGGCAACCCATTTCCATGAAAGTGATTTCCGCAAGGCTCTGCTTAGGGCTATATCAATAGGAAAAAAAAAAACAGAGGGATAGAACTTGGAACTACTTGATTGTGTCAATTTACAAAGAGCTATCACAAACTGTGTTTGATTTAGAGTTCCAATTACATGTATCCATATATGAGAAAACAGAGTGAAACCTAAAAATTAAAACTGTTACTGCCAAAGATCGGTTTAACCTAGAAGAACGAAATTTGGAGAGCCAAGTGGGATTGGGGTACTGATCATTACCGGAAAGTGTCATCAAGATTGGGTGAAAAAACGTGTGCTGAGATTTCAGGAAACTCGTAGTTTTTTGGAAGCTTGGCAACCTCTTTCCATGAAAGTGATTTGCGCAAGTCTCTGCTGAGGGCTACATCAATAGGAAACAAACCATAGAGATAGAACTTGGAACTACTTGATTGTGACAAGTTTCAAAAAGCTAGCACAAACCGTGTTTGATTTAGAGTTCCAACTACATGTGTCCCTATAGGAGAAAACAGAGTGAAACCTAAAAATTAAAACTGTTACTGCCAACGAACGGTTTAACCTAGAAGAATGAAATTTGGTGAGCCAAGTGGGATTGGGGTACTGATCATTACCTGAAAGTGTCATGAAGTTTGGGTGAAAAAATGTGTTCTGAGATTTCAGGAAACTCGTAGTTTTTTGGAAGCTTGGCAACCCCTTTCCATGAAAGTGATTTGTGACAGTCTCTGCTTATGGCTACATCAATAGGAAACAAACCATATAGATAGAACTTGGAACTACTTGATTGTGTCAAGTTTCAAAGAGCTAGCACACACCGTGTTTGATTTAGAGTTCCAACTACATGTATCCATATAGGAGAAAACAGAGTGAAACCTAAAAATTAAAACTGTTACTGCCAACGAACGGTTTAACGTAGAAGAACGAAATTTGGTGAGCAAAGTGGGATTTGGGTTCTGATCATTACCTTAATGTGTCATCAAGATTGGGTGAAAAAATGTGTGCTGAGATTTCAGGAAACTCGTAGTTTTTTGGAAGCTTGGCAACCCCTTTCCATGAAAGTGATTTGCGCCAGTCTCTGCTTAAGGCTACATCAATAGGAAACAAACCATAGAGATAGAACTTGGAACTACTTGATTGTGTCAAGTTTCAAAGAGCTAGCACAAACCGTGTTTGATTTAGAGTTTCAACTACATGTATCCATATAGGAGAAAACAGAGTGAAACCTAAAAATTAAAACTGTTACTGCCAACGAACGGTTTAACCTAGAAGAACGAAATTTGGTGAGCCAAGTGGGATTGGGGTACTGATCATTACCTGAAAGTGTCATCAAGATTGGGTGAAAAAATGTGTGCTGAGATTTCAGGAACCTCATAGTTTTTTGGAAGCTTGGGAACCCCTTTCCATGAACGTGATTTGCGCCAGTCTCTGCTTAGGGCTATATCAATAGGAAAAAAAAAACATAGAGATAGAACTTGGAACTACTTGATTGTGTCAATTTACAAAGAGCTAGCACAAACTGTGTTTGATTTAGAGTTCCAACTACATGTATCCATATAGGAGAAAACAGAGTGAAACCTAAAAATTAAAACTGTTACAGCCAACAAAGAGTTTAACCTAGAAGAACGAAATTTGGTGAGCCAAGTGGGATTGGGGTACTGATCATTACCTGAAAGTGTCATGAAGATTGGGTGAAAAAATGTGTGCTGAGATTTCAGGAAACTCGTAGTTTTTTGGAAGCTTGGCAACCTCTTTCCATGAAAGTGATTTGTGCCAGTCTCTGCTTAGGGCTACATCAATAGGAAACAAACCATAGAGATAGAACTTGGAACTACTTGATTGTGCCAAGTGTCAAAGAGCTAGCACAAACCGTGTTTGATTTAGAGTTCCAACTACATGTATCCATATAGGAGAAAACAGAGTGAAACCTAAAAATTAAAACTGTTACTGCCAACGAACGGTTTAATCTAGAAGAACAAAATTTGGTGAGCCAAGTGGTATTGGGGTACTGATCATTACCTGAAAGTGTCATCAATATTGGGTGAAAAAATGTGTGCTGAGATTTCAGGAAACTCGTAGTTTTTTGGAAGCTTGGCAACCTCTTTCCATGAAAGTGATTTGCGCCAGTCTCTGCTTAGGGCTACATCAATAGGAAACAAACCATAGAGATAGAACCTGGCACTACTTGATTGTGTCAAGTTTCAAAGACCTAGCACAAACTGTGTTTGATTTAGAGTTCCATCTACAGGCATCCATATAGGAGACAACAGAGTGAAACCTAAAAATTAAAACTGTTACTGCCAACGATCGGTTTAACCTAGAAGAACGAAATTTGGTGAGCCAAGTGGGATTGGGGTCCTGATCATTACCTGAAAGTGTCATCAAGATTGGGTGAAAAAATGTGTGCTGAGATTTCAGGAAACTCGTAGTTTTTTGGAAGCTTGGCAACCCCTTTCCATGAAAGTGATTTGCGACAGTCTCTGCTTATGGCTACATCAATAGGAAACAAACCATAGAGATAGAACTTGGAACTACTTGATTGTGTCAAGTTTCAAAAAGCTAGCACACACCGTGTTTGATTTAGAGTTCCAACTACATGTATCCATATAGGAGAAAACAGAGTGAAACCTAAAAATTAAAACTGTTACTGCCAACGAACGGTTTAACCTAGAAGAACGAAATTTGGTGAGCAAAGTGGGATTGGGGTTCTGATCATTACCTTAAAGTGTGATCAAGATTGGGTGAAAAAATGTGTGCTGAGATTTCAGGAAACTCGTAGTTTTTTGGAAGCTTGGCAACCCCTTTCCATGAACGTGATTTGCGCCAGGCTCTGCTTAGGGCTATATCAATAGGAAAAAAAAAAAAAACAGAGGGATAGAACTTGGAACTACTTGATTGTGTCAAGTTTCAAAGAGGTAGCACAAACCGTGTTTGATTTAGAGTTCCAACTACATGTATCCATAAAGGAGAAAACAGAGTGAAACCTAAAAATTTAAACTGTTACTGCCAACGAACGGTTTAACCTAGAAGAACGAAATTTGGTGAGCCAAGTGGGATTGGGGTTCTGATCATTACCTGAAAGTGTCATCAAGATTGGGTGAAAAAATGTGTGCTGAGATTTCAGGAAACTCGTAGTTTTTTGGAAGCTTGGCAAACTCTTTCCATGAATGTGATTTGCACCAGTCTCTGCTTAGGGTATATCAATAGGAAACAAACCATAGAGATAGAACTTGGAACTACTTGGTTGTGTCAAGTTTCAAAGACCAAGCACAAACCGTGTTTGATTTAGAGTTCCAACTATATGTATCCATATAGGAGAAAACAGAATGAAACCTAAAAATTAAAACTGTTACTGCCAACGAACGGTTTAACCTAGAAGAACGAAATTTGGTGAGCCAAGTGGGATTGGGGTACTGATCCTTACCTGAAAGTGTCGTCAAGATTGGGTGAAAAAATGTGTGCTCAGATTTCACGAAACTCGTAGTTTTTGGAAGTTTGGCCACCCCTTTCCTTGAAAGTGATTTGCGCCAGTGTCTGCTTAGGGCTACATCAATAGGAAACAAACCATAGAGATAGAACTTGGAACTCCTTGATTGTGTCAAGTTTTAAAGAGCTAGCAAAACCGTGTTTGATTTTGAGTGAAAACTCCATGTATCCATATAGGAGAAAACAGAGTGAAACCTAAAAATTAAAACTGTTACTGCCAACGAACGGTTTAACCTAGAAGAACGAAATTTGGTGAGCCAAGTAGGATTAAGGTACTGATCATTACCTGAAAGTGTCATCAAGACTGGGTAAAAATTTGTGTGCTGAGATTTCAGGAAACTTGTAGTTTTTTGGAAGCTTGGCAATCCATTTCCATGAAAGAGATTTTCGCCAGTCTCTGCTTAGGGCTACATCAATAGGAAAAAAACCATAGAGATAGAACTTGGAACTACTTGATTGTGTCAAGTTTCAAAGAGCTAGCAAAAACCGTGTTTGATTTAGAGTTCCAACTACATGTATTTATATAGGAGAAAACAGAGTGAAACCTAATAATTAAAACTGTTACTGCCAACAAACGATTTAACCTAGAAGAACGAAATTTGGTGAGCCAAGTGGGATTGGGGTACTGATCATTACCTGAAAGTGTCATCAAGATTGGGTGAAAAAATGTGTGCTGAGATTTCAGGAGACTCGTAGTTTTTTGGAAGCTTGGCAACCCCTTTCCATGAAAGTGATTTGCGCCAGTCTCTGCTTAGGGCTACATCAATAGGAAACAAACCATAGAGATAAAACTTGGAACTACTTGATTGTGTCAAGTTGCAAAGAGCTAGCACAAACCGTGTTTGATTTAGAGTTCCAACTACATGTATCCATATAGGAGAAAACAGAGTGAAACCTAAAAATTAAAACTGTTACTGCCAATGAACTGTTTAACCTAGAACGACGTAATTTGGTGAGCAAAGTGGGATTGGGGTACTGATCATTACCGGAAAGTGTCATCAAGATTGGGTGAAAAAATGTGTGTTGAGATATCAGGAAACTCGTAGTTTTTTGGGGGCTTGGCAACCACTTTCCATGAATGTGATTTGCGCCAGTATCTGCTTAGGGCTACATCAATAGGAAACAAACCATAGAGATAGAACTTGGAACTAATTGATTGTGTCCAGTTTCTAAGAGCTAGCACAAACCGTGTTTGATTTAGAGTTCCAACTACATGTATGCATTTAGGAGAAAACAGAGTGAAATCTAAAAATTAAAACTGTTACTGCCAATGAACGGTTAAACGTAGAAGAACGAAATTTGATGAGCAAAGTGGGATTGGGGTACTGATCATTACCTGAAAGTGTCATCAAGTTTGGGTGAAAAAATGTGTGCTGAGATTTCAGGAAACTCGTAGTTTTTTGGAAGCTTGGCAACCCCTTTCCATGAAAGTGATTTTCGCCAGTCTCTGCTTAGGGCTACATCAATAGGAAACAAACCATAGAGATAGAACTTGGAACTACTTTATTGTGTCAAGTTTGAAAGAGCTAGCACAATCCGTGTTTGATTTAGAGTTCCAAATATATGTATCCATATGGCAGAAAACAGAGTGAAATCAAAAAATTAAAACTGTTACTGCCAACGAACGGTTTAAAATAAAAAAACGAAATTTGGTGAGCCAAGTGGGATTGGGGTACTGATCATTACCTGAAAGTGTCATCAAGATTGGGTGAAAAAATGTGTGCTGAGATTTCAGGAAACTCGTAGTTTTTTGGAAGCTTGGCAACCCCTTTCCATGAAAGTGATTTGCCGCAGTCTCTGCTTAGGGCTACATCAATAGGAAACAAACCATAGAGATAGAACTTGGAACTACTTGATTGTGTCAAGTTTCAAAGAGCTAGCACAAACCTTGTTTGATTTAGAGTTCCAACTCCATGTATCCATATAGGAGAAAACAGAGTGAAACCTACAAATTAAAACTGTTACTGCCAACGAACGGTTTAACCTTGAAAAACGAAATTTGGTGAGCCAAGTGGATTGGGGTACTGATCATTACCTGAAAGTGTCGTCAAGACTTGGTGAAAAAATGTGTGCTGAGATTTCAGGAAACTCGTAGTTTTTTGGAAGCTTGGCAATCCCTTTCCATGAAAGTGATTTGCCCCAGTCACTGCTTAGTGCTAGATCAATAGGAAACAAACCATAGAGATAGAACTTGGAACTACTTTATTGTGTCAAGTTTCAAAGAGCTAGCACAAACCGTGGTTGATTTAGAGTTCCAACTACATGTATCCATATAGGAGAAAACAGAGTGAAACCTAAAAATTAAAACTGTTACTGACAACGAGCGGTTTAACCTAGAAGAACGAAATTTGGTGAGCCAAGTGGGATTGGGGTACTGATCATTACCTGAAAGTGTCATCAAGACTGGGTGAAAAAATATATGCTGATATTTCAGGAAACTCGTAGTTTTTTGGAAGCTTGGCAATCCCTTTCCATGAAAGTGATTTTGCCAGTCTCTGCTTAGGGCTACATCAATAGGAAAAAAACCATAGAGATAGAACTTGGAACTACTTGATTGTGTCAAGTTTCAAAGAGCTAGCACAAACCGTGTTTGATTTAGAGTTCCAACTCCATGTATCCATATAGGAGAAAACAGAGTGGAACCTAAAAATTAAAACTGTTACTGCCAACGAACGGTTTAACCTAGAAGAACGAAATTTGGTGAGCCAAGTGGGATTGGGGTACTGATCATTACAAGAAAGTGTCATCAAGATTGGGTGAAAAAATATTTGCTGTGATTTCAGGAAACTCATAGTTTTTTGGAAGGTTGGCAACCCCTTTCCATGAAAGTGATTTGCGCCAGTCTCTGCTTAGGGCTACATCAATAGGAAACAACCCATAGAGAGAGAACTTGGAACTACTTGATTGTGTCAAGTTTCAAAGAGCTAGAACAAACCGTGTTTGATTTAGAGATCCAACTCCATGTATCCATATAGGAGAAAACAGAATGAAACCTAAAAATTAAAACTGTTACTGCCAACGAACGGTTTAACCTAGAAGAACGAAATTTGGTGAGCCAAGTGGGATTGGGGTACTGATCCTTACCTGAAAGTGTCGTCAAGATTGGGTGAAAAAATGTGTGCTCAGATTTCAGGAAACTCGTAGTTTTTGGAAGTTTGGCCACCCCTTTCCTTGAAAGTGATTTGCGCCAGTGTCTGCTTAGGGCTACATCAATAGGAAACAAACCATAGAGATAGAACTTGGAACTCCTTGATTGTGTCAAGTTTTAAAGAGCTAGCAAAACCGTGTTTGATTTTGAGTGAAAACTCCATGTATCCATATAGGAGAAAACAGAGTGAAACCTAAAAATTAAAACTGTTACTGCCAATGAACGGTTTAACCTAGAAGAACGAAATTTGGTGAGCCAAGTAGGATTAAGGTACTGATCATTACCTGAAAGTGTCATCAAGACTGGGTAAAAATTTGTGTGCTGAGATTTCAGGAAACTCGTAGTTTTTTGGAAGCTTGGCAGTCCATTTCCATGAAAGAGATTTTCGCCAGTCTCTGCTTAGGGCTACATCAATAGGAAAAAAACCATAGAGATAGAACTTGGAACTACTTGATTGTGTCAAGTTTCAAAGAGCTAGCAAAAACCGTGTTTGATTTAGAGTTCCAACTACATGTATTTATATAGGAGAAAACAGAGTGAAACCTAATAATTAAAACTGTTACTGCCAACAAACGATTTAACCTAGAAGAACGAAATTTGGTGAGCCAAGTAGGATTAAGGTACTGATCATTACCTGAAAGTGTCATCAAGATTGGGTGAAAAAATGTGTGCTGAGATTTCAGGAGACTCGTAGTTTTTTGGAAGCTTGGCAACCCCTTTCCATGAAAGTGATTTGCGCCAGTCTCTGCTTAGGGCTACATCAATAGGAAACAAACCATAGAGATAAAACTTGGAACTACTTGATTGTGTCAAGTTGCAAAGAGCTAGCACAAACCGTGTTTGATTTAGAGTTCCAACTACATGTATCCATATAGGAGAAAACAGAGTGAAACCTAAAAATTAAAACTGTTACTGCCAATGAACTGTTTAACCTAGAAGGACGTAATTTGGTGAGCAAAGTGGGATTGGGGTACTGATCATTACCGGAAAGTGTCATCAAGATTGGGTGAAAAAATGTGTGTTGAGATATCAGGAAACTCGTAGTTTTTTGGGGGCTTGGCAACCACTTTCCATGAATGTGATTTGCGCCAGTATCTGCTTAGGGCTACATCAATAGGAAACAAACCATAGAGATAGAACTTGGAACTAATTGATTGTGTCCAGTTTCTAAGAGCTAGCACAAACCGTGTTTGATTTAGAGTTCCAACTACATGTATGCATTTAGGAGAAAACAGAGTGAAATCTAAAAATTAAAACTGTTACTGCCAATGAACGGTTAAACGTAGAAGAACGAAATTTGATGAGCCAAGTGGGATTGGGGTACTGATCATTACCTGAAAGTGTAATCAAGTTTGGGTGAAAAAATGTGTGCTGAGATTTCAAGAAACTCGTAGTTTTTTGGAAGCTTGGCAACCCCTTTCCATGAAAGTGATTTTCGCCAGTCTCTGCTTAGGGCTACATCAATAGGAAACAAACCATAGAGATAGAACTTGGAACTACTTTATTGTGTCAAGTTTGAAAGAGCTAGCACAATCCGTGTTTGATTTAGAGTTCCAAATATATGTATCCATATGGCAGAAAACAGAGTGAAATCAAAAAATTAAAACTGTTACTGCCAACGAACGGTTTAAAATAAAAGAACGAAATTTGGTGAGCCAAGTGGGATTGGGGTACTGATCATTACCTGAAAGTGTCATCAAGATTGGGTGAAAAAATGTGTGCTGAGATTTCAGGAAACTCGTAGTTTTTTGGAAGCTTGGCAACCCCTTTCCATGAACGTGATTTGCGCCAGTCTCTGCTTAGGGCTATATCAATAGGAAAAAAAAAAACAGAGGGATAGAACTTGGCACTACTTGATTGTGTCAATTTACAAAGAGCTAGCACAAACTGTGTTTGATTTAGAGTTCCAACTACATGTATCCATATAGGAGAAAACAGAGTGAAACCTAAAAATTAAAACTGTTACTGCCAACGAAGAGTTTAACCTAGAAGAACGAAATTTGGTGAGCCAAGTGGGATTGGGGTACTGATCATTACCGGAAAGTGTCATGAAGATTGGGTGAAAAAATGTGTTCTGAGATTTCAGGAAACTCGTAGTTTTTTGGAAGCTTGGCAACCCCTTTCCATGAAAGTGATTCGCGCCAGTCTCTGCTTAGGGCTACATCAATAGGAAACAAACCATAGAGATAGAGCTTGGAACTACTTGATTGTGACAAGTTTCAAAGAGCTAGCACAAACCGTGTTTGATTTAGAGTTCCAACTACATGTATCCATATAGGAGAAAACAGAGTTAAACCTAAAAATTAAAACTGTTACTGCCAACGAACGGTTTAACCTAGAAGAATGAAATTAGGTGAGCCAAGTGGGATTGGGGTCCTGATCATTACCTGAAAGTGTCATGAAGATTGGTTGAAAAAATGTGTGCTGAGATTTCAGGAAACTCGTAGTTTTTTGGAAGCTTGGCAACCCCTTTCCATGAAAGTGATTTGCGCCAGTCTCTACTTAGAGCTACATCAATACGAAACAAACCATAGAGATAGAAGTTGGAACTACTTGATTGTGCCAAGTTTCAAAGAGCTAGCACAAACCGTGTTTGATTTAGAGTTCCAACTACATGTATCCATATATGAGAAAATAGAGTGAAACCTAAAATTTAAAACTGTTACTGCCAATGAACGGTTTAACCTAGAAGAACGAAATTTGGTGAGCCAAGTGGGATTGGGGTACTGATCATTACCTGAAAGTTTCATCAAGATTGGGTGAAAAAATGTGTGCTGACATTTCAGGAAACTCGTAGTTTTTTGGAAGCTTGGCAACCCCTATCCATGAAAGTGATTTGCGACAGTCTCTGCTTATGGCTACATCAATAGGAAACAAACCATAGAGATAGAACTTGGAACTACTTGACTGTGTCAAGTTTCAAAGAGCTAGCACAAACCGTGTTTGATTTAGAGTTCCAACTACATGTACCCATATAGGAGAAAACAGAGTGAAACCTAAAAATTAAAACTGTTACTGCCAACGAACGGTTTAACCTAGAAGAACGAAATTTGGTGAGCCAAGTGGGATTGGGGTACTGATCATTACCTGAAAGTGTCATCAAGATTGGGTGAAAAAATGTGTGCTGAGATTTCAGGAAACTCGTAGTTTTTTGGAAGCTTGGCAACCCCTTTCCATGAACGTGATTTGCGCCAGTCTCTGCTTAGGGCTATATCAATAGGAAAAAAAAAACAGAGGGATAGAACTTGGCACTACTTGATTGTGTCAATTTACAAAGAGCTAGCACAAACTGTGTTTGATTTAGAGTTCCAACTACATGTATCCATATAGGAGAAAACAGAGTGAAACCTAAAAATTAAAACTGTTACTGCCAACGAAGAGTTTAACCTAGAAGAACGAAATTTGGTGAGCCAAGTGGGATTGGGGTACTGATCAATACCGGAAAGTGTCATGAAGATTGGGTGAAAAAATGTGTTCTGAGATTTCAGGAAACTCGTAGTTTTTTGGAAGCTTGGCAACCCCTTTCCATGAAAGTGATTTGCGCCAGTCTCTACTTAGAGCTACATCAATACGAAAAAAAACCACAGAGATAGAACTTGGAACTACTTGATTGTGCCAAGTTTCAAAGAGCTAGCACAAACCGTGTTTGATTTAGAGTTCCAACTACATGTATCCATATAGGAGAAAACAGAGTGAAACCTAAAAATTAAAACTGTTACTGCCAACGAACGGTTTAACCTAGAAGAATGAAATTTGGTGAGCCAAGTGGGATTGGGGTACTGATCATTACCTGAAAGTGTCATGAAGATTGGGTGAAAAAATGTGTTCTGAGATTTCAGGAAACTCGTAGTTTTTTGGAAGCTTGGCAACCCCTTTCCATGAAAGTGATTTGCGCCAGTCTCTACTTAGAGCTACATCAATACGAAACAAACCATAGAGATAGAAGTTGGAACTACTTGATTGTGCCAAGTTTCAAAGAGCTAGCACAAACCGTGTTTGATTTAGAGTTCCAACAACATGTATCCATATAGGAGAAAACAGAGTGAAACCTAAAAACTAAAACTGTTACTGCAAACGAACGGTTTAACCTAGAAGAACGAAATTTGGTGAGCCAAGTGGGATTGGGGTACTGATCATTACCGGAAAGTGACATCAAGATTGGGTGAAAAAATGTGTGCTGAGATTTCAGGAAACTCGTAGTTTTTTGGAAGCAGGGAACCCCTTTCAATGAATGTGATTTGCGCCAGTCTCTTCTTAGGGCTACATCAATAGGAAAAAAACCATAGAGATAGAACTTGGAACTACTTGATTGTGTCAAGTTGCAAAGATATAGCACAAACCGTGTTTGATTTAGAGTTCCAACTACATGTATCCATATATGAGAAAATAGAGTGAAACCTAAAAATTAAAAATGTTACAGCCAATGAACGGTTTAACCTAGAAGAACGAAATTTGGTGAGCCAAGTGTGATTGGGGTACTGATCATTACCTGAAAGTGTCATCAAGATTGGGTGAAAAAATGTGTGCTGAGATTTCAGGAAACTCGTAGTTTTTTGGAAGCTTGGCAACCCCTTTCCATGAAAGTGATTTGCGCCAATCTCTGCTTAGGGCTACATCAATAGGAAACAAACCATAGAGATAGAACTTGGAACTACTTGGTTGTGTCAAGTTTCAAAGAGCTAGCACAAACCGTGTTGAATTTAGAGTTCCAACTACATGTATATATATAGGAGAAAACAGAGTGAAACCTAAAAATTAAAACTGTTACTGCCAATGAACGGTTTATCCTAGAAGAACGAAATTTGGTGAGCCAAGTGGAATGGGTTACTGATCATTATCTGAAAGTGTCATCAAATGGGGTGAAAAAATGTATGCTGAGTTTTCAGGAAACACGTAGTTTTTTGGAAGCTTGGCAACCCCTTTCCATGAAAGTGATTTGCGCCAGTCTCTGCTTAGGGCTACATCAATAGGAAACAAACCATAGAGATAGAACTTGGAACTACTTGATTGTGTCAAGTTGCAAAGATATAGCACAAACCGTGTTTGATTTAGAGTTCCAACTACATGTATCCATATATGAGAAAATAGAGTGAAACCTAAAATTTAAAACTGTTACTGCCAATGAACGGTTTAACCTAGAAGAACGAAATTTGGTGAGCCAAGTGGGATTGGGGTACTGATCATTACCTGAAAGTGTCATCAAGATTGGGTGAAAAAATGTGTGCTGACATTTCAGGAAACTCGTAGGTTTTTGGAAGCTTGGCAACCCCTTTCCATGAAAGTGATTTGCGACAGTCTCTGCTTATGGCTACATCAATAGGAAACAAACCATAGAGATAGAACTTGGAACTACTTGACTGTGTCAAGTTTCAAAGAGCTAGCACAAACCGTGTTTGATTTAGAGTTCCAACTACATGTACCCATATAGGAGAAAACAGAGTGAAACCTAAAAATTAAAACTGTTACTGCCAACGAACGGTTTTACCAAGAAGTACGAAATTTGGTGAGCCAAGTGGGATTGGGGTTCTGATCATTACCTTAAAGTGTCATCAAGATTGGGTGAAAAAATGTGTGCTGAGATTTCAGGAAACTCGTAGTTTTTTGGAAGCTTGGCAACCCCTTTCCATGAAAGTGATTTGCGCCAGACTCTACTTAGAGCTACATCAATACGAAACAAACCATAGAGATAGAACTTGGAACTACTTGATTGTGCCAAGTTTCAAAGAGCTAGCACAAACCGTGTTTGATTTAGAGTTCCAACTACATGTATCCATATAGGAGAAAACAGAGTGAAACCTAAAAATTAAAACTGTTACTGCCAACGAACGGTTTAACCTAGAAGAATGAAATTTGGTGAGCCAAGTGGGATTGGGGTACTGATCATTACCTGAAAGTGTCATGAAGATTGGGTGAAAAAATGTGTTCTGAGATTTCAGGAAACTCGTAGTTTTTTGGAAGCTTGGCAACCCCTTTCCATGAAAGTGATTTGCGCCAGTCTCTACTTAGAGCTACATCAATACGAAACAAACCATAGAGATAGAAGTTGGAACTACTTGATTGTGCCAAGTTTCAAAGAGCTAGCACAAACCGTGTTTGATTTAGAGTTCCAACAACATGTATCCATATAGGAGAAAACAGAGTGAAACCTAAAAACTAAAACTGTTACTGCAAACGAACGGTTTAACCTAGAAGAACGAAATTTGGTGAGCCAAGTGGGATTGGGGTACTGATCATTACCGGAAAGTGTCATCAAGATTGGGTGAAAAAATGTGTGCTGAGATTTCAGGAAACTCGTAGTTTTTTGGAAGCAGGCAACCCCTTTCAATGAATGTGATTTGCGCCAGTCTCTGCTTAGGGCTACATCAATAGGAAACAAACCATAGAGATAGAACTTGGAACTACTTGATTGTGCCAAGTTTCAAAGAGCTAGCACAAACCGTGTTTGATTTAGTGTTCCAACTACATGTATCCATATAGGAGAAAACAGAGTGAAACCTAAAAATTAAAAATGTTACAGCCAATGAACGGTTTAATCTAGAAGAACGAAATTTGGTGAGCCAAGTGTGATTGGGGTACTGATCATTACCTGAAAGTGTCATCAAGATTGGGTGAAAAAATGTGTGCTGAGATTTCAGGAAACTCGTAGTTTTTTGGAAGCTTGGCAACCCCTTTCCATGAAAGTGATTTGCGCCAATCTCTGCTTAGGGCTACATCAATAGGAAACAAACCATAGAGATAGAACTTGGAACTACTTGGTTGTGTCAAGTTTCAAAGAGCTAGCACAAACCGTGTTGAATTTAGAGTTCCAACTACATGTATCCATATAGGAGAAAACAGAGTGAAACCTAAAAATTAAAACTGTTACTGCCAATGAACGGTTTATCCTAGAAGAACGAAATTTGGTGAGCCAAGTGGAATGGGTTACTGATCATTATCTGAAAGTGTCATCAAATGGGGTGAAAAAATGTATGCTGAGTTTTCAGGAAACACGTAGTTTTTTGGAAGCTTGGCAACCCCTTTCCATGAAAGTGATTTGCGCCAGTCTCTGCTTAGGGCTACATCAATAGGAAACAAACCATAGAGATAGAACTTGGAACTACTTGATTGTGTCAAGTTGCAAAGATATAGCACAAACCGTGTTTGATTTAGAGTTCCAACTACATGTACCCATATAGGAGAAAACAGAGTGAAACCTAAAAATTAAAACTGTTACTGCCAACGAACGGTTTTACCAAGAAGAACGAAATTTGGTGAGCCAAGTGGGATTGGGGTTCTGATCATTACCTTAAAGTGTCATCAAGATTGGGTGAAAAAATGTGTGCTGAGATTTCAGGAAACTCGTAGTTTTTTGGAAGCTTGGCAACCCCTTTCCATGAACGTGATTTGCGCCAGTCTCTGCTTAGGGCTACATCAATAGGAAACAAACCATAGAGATAGAACATGGAACTACTTGATTGTGTCAAGTTTCAAAGAGCTAGCACAAACCGTGTTTGATTTAGAGTTCCAACTACATGTATCCATATAGGAGAAAACAGAGTGAAACCTAAAAATTAAAACTGTTACTGCCAACGAACGCTTTAACCTAGAAGAACGAAATTTGGTGAGCCAAGTGGGATTGGGATTCTGATCATTACCTGAAAGTGTCATCAAGATTGGGTGAAAAAATGTGTGCTGAGATTTCAGGAAACTCGTAGTTTTTTGGAAGCTTGGCAACCCCTTTCCATGAACGTGATTTGCGCCAGTCTCTGCTTAGGGCTATATCAATAGGAAAAAAAAAAAACAGAGGGATAGAACTTGGAACTACTTGATTGTGTCAATTTACAAAGAGCTAGCACAAACTGTGTTTGATTTAGAGTTCCAACTACATGTATCCATATAGGAGAAAACAGAGTGAAACCTAAAAATTAAAACTGTTACTCCCAACGAAGAGTTTAACCTAGAAGAACGAAATTTGGTGAGCCAAGTGGGATTGAGGTACTGATCATTACCTGAAAGTGTCATCAAGTTTGGGTGAAAAAATGTGTGCTGAGATTTCAGGAAACTCGTAGTTTTTTGGAAGCTTGGCAACCCCTTTCCATAAAAGTGATTTGCGCCAGTCTCTGCTTAGGGCTACATCAATAGGAAACAAACCATAGAGATAGAACTTGGAACTACTTGATTGTGACAAGTTTCAAAGAGCTAGCACAAACCGTGTTTGATTTAGAGTTCCAACTACATGTATCCATATAGGAGAAAACAGAGTTAAACCTAAAAATTAAAACTGTTACTGAAAACGAACGGTTTAACCTAGAAGAACGAAATTTGGTGAGCCAAGTGGGAATGGGGTACTGATCATTACCTGAAAGTGTCATCAAGATTGGGTGAAAAAATGTGTGCTGAGATTTCAGGAAACTCGTAGTTTTTTGGAAGCTTGGCAACCCCTTTCCATGAAAGTGATTTGCGCCAATCTCTGCTTAGGGCTATATCAATAGGAAACAAACCATAGAGATAGAACTTGGAACTACTTGATTGTGCCAAGTTTCAAAGAGCTAGCACACACCGTGTTTGATTTAGGTTCCAACTACATGTATCCATATAGGAGAAAACAGAGTGAAACCTAAAAATTAAAACTGTTACTGAAAAACGAACGGTTTAATCTAGAAGAACGAAATTTGGTGAGCCAAGTGGGATTGGGGTACTGATCATTACCGGAAAGTGTCATCAAGATTGGGTGAAAAAATATGTGCTGAGATTTCAGGAAACTTGTAGTTTTTTGGAAGCTTGGCAACCACTTTCCATGAAAGTGATTTGCGCCAGTCTCTGCTTAGGCTACATCAATAGAAAACAAACAATAGTGATAGAACTTGGAACTACTTTATTGTGTGAAGTTTCAAAGAGCTAGCACAAACCGTGTTTGATTTCGAGTTCCAACTACATGTATCCATAGAGGAGAAAACAGAGTGAAACCTAAAAATTAAAACTATTACTGCCAACGAACGGTTTAACCTAGAAGAACGAAATTTGGTGAGCCAAGTGGGATTGGGTACTGACCATTACCTGAAAGTATTATCAAGATTGGGTGAAAAAATGTGTGCTGAGATTTCAGGAAACTCATAGTTTTTTGGAAGCTTGGCAACCCCTTTCCATGAAAGTGATTTGTGCCAGTCTCTGCTTAGGGCTACATCAATAGGAAACAAACCATAGAGATAGAACATGGAACTACTTGGTTGTGTCAAGTTTCAAAGAGCTAGCACAAACCGTGTTTGATTTAGAGTTCCAACTACATGTATCCATATAGGAGAAAACAGAGTGAAACCTAAAAATTAAAACTGTTACTGCCAACGAATGGTTTAACCTAGAAGAACGAAATTTGGTGAGCCAAGTGGGATTGGGGTACTGATCATTACCGGAAAGTGTCATCAAGATTGGGTGAAAAAATGTGTGCTGAGATTTCAGGAAACTCGTAGTTTTTTGGAAGCAGGCAACTTCTTTCAATGAATGTGATTTGTGCCAGTCTCTGCTTAGGGCTACATCAATAGGAAACAAACCATAGAGATAGAACTTGGAACTACTTGATTGTGTCAAGTTTCAAAGAGCTAGCACAAACCGTGTTTGATTTAGTGTTCCAACTACATGTATCCATATAGGAGAAAACAGAGTGAAACCTAAAAATTAAAACTGTTACTGCCAACGAACGCTTTAATCTAGAAGAACGAAATTTGGTGAGCCAAGTGTGATTGGGATACTGATCATTACCTGAAAGTGTCATCAAGATTGGATGAAAAAATGTGTGCTGAGATTTCAGGAAACTCGTAGTTTTTTGGAAGCTTGGCAACCCCTTTCCATGAAAGTGATTTGCGCCAGTCTCTGCTTAGGGCTACATCAATAGGAAACAAACCATAGAGATAGAACTTGGAACTACTTGATTGTGACAAGTTTCAAAGAGCTAGCACAAACCATGTTTGATTTAGAATTCCAACTACTTGTATCCATATAGGAGAAAACAGAGTGAAACCTAAAAATTAAAACTGTTACTGCCAACGAACGGTTTAACCTAGAAGAACGAAATTTGGTGAGCCAAGTGGGATTGAGGTACTGATCATTACCTGAAAGTGTCATCAAGATTGGGTGAAAAAATGTGTGCTGAGATTTCAGGAAACTCGTAGTTTTTTGGAAGCTTGGCAACCCCTTTCCATAAAAGTGATTTGCGCCAGTCTCTGCTTAGGGCTACATCAATAGGAAACAAACCATAGAGATAGAACTTGGAACTACTTGATTGTGACAAGTTTCAAAGAGCTAGCACAAACCGTGTTTGATTTAGAGTTCCAACTACATGTATCCATATAGGAGAAAACAGAGTTAAACCTAAAAATTAAAACTGTTACTGAAAACGAACGGTTTAACCTAGAAGAACGAAATTTGGTGAGCCAAGTGGGAATGGGGTACTGATCATTACCTGAAAGTGTCATCAAGATTGGGTGAAAAAATGTGTGCTGAGATTTCAGGAAACTCGTAGTTTTTTGGAAGCTTGGCAACCCCTTTCCATGAAAGTGATTTGCGCCAATCTCTGCTTAGGGCTACATCAATAGGAAACAAACCATAGAGACAGAACTTGGAACTACTTGGTTGTGTCAAGTTTCAAAGAGCTAGCACAAACCGTGTTTATTTTAGAGGTCCAAATACATGTATCCATATAGGAGAAAACAGAGTGAAACCTAAAAAGTAAAACTGTTACTGCCAATGAACGGTTTAACCTACAAATGAAATTTGGTGAGCCAAGTGGGATTGGGGTACTGATCATTACCTGAAAGTGTCATGAAGATTGGGTGAAAAAATGTGTGCTGAGATTTCAGGAAACTCGTAGTTTTTTGGAAGCTTGGCAACCCCTTTCCATGAAAGTGATTTGCGCCAGTCTCTGCTTAGGGCTATATCAATAGGAAACAAACCATAGAGATAGAACTTGGAACTACTTGATTGTGCCAAGTTTCAAAGAGCTAGCACACACCGTGTTTGATTTAGGTTCCAACTACATGTATCCATATAGGAGAAAACAGAGTGAAACCTAAAAATTAAAACTGTTACTGAAAAACGAACGGTTTAACCTAGAAGAACGAAATTTGGTGAGCCAAGTGGGATTGGGGTACTCATCATTACCGGAAAGTGTCATCAAGATTGGGTGAAAAAATATGTGCTGAGATTTCAGGAAACTTGTAGTTTTTTGGAAGCTTGGCAACCACTTTCCATGAAAGTGATTTGCGCCAGTCTCTGCTTAGGGCTACATCAATAGAAAACAAACAATAGTGATAGAACTTGGAACTACTTTATTGTGTGAAGTTTCAAAGAGCTAGCACAAACCGTGTTTGATTTAGAGTTCCAACTACATGTATCCATAGAGGAGAAAACAGAGTGAAACCTAAAAATTAAAACTATTACTGCCAACGAACGGTTTAACCTAGAAGAACGAAATTTGGTGAGCCAAGTGGGATTGGGTACTGACCATTACCTGAAAGTATTATCAAGATTGGGTGAAAAAATGTGTGCTGAGATTTCAGGAAACTCGTAGTTTTTTGGAAGCTTGGCAACCCCTTTCCATGAAAGTGATTTGCGCCAATCTCTGCTTAGGGCTACATCAATAGGAAACAAACCATAGAGATAGAACTTGGAACTACTTGGTTGTGTCAAGTTTCAAAGAGCTAGCACAAACCGTGTTTGATTTAGAGTTCCAAGTACATGTATCCATATAGGAGAAAACAGAGTGAAACCTAAAAATTAAAACTGTTAGTGCCAATGAACGGTTTAACCTAGGAGAACGAAATTTGGTGAGCCAAGTGGGATTGGGGTACTGATCATTACCTGAAAGTGTCATCAAGATTGGTTGAAAAAATGTGTGCTGAGATTTCAGGAAACTCATAGTTTTTTGGAAGCTTGGGAACCCCTTTCCATGAACGTGATTTGCGCCAGTCTCTGCTTAGGGCTATATCAATAGGAAAAAAAAAACCTAGAGATAGATCTTGGAACTACTTGATTGTGTCAAGTTACAAAGTGCTAGCACAAACTGTGTTTGATTTAGAGTTCCAACTACATGTATCCATACAGGAGAAAACAGAGTGAAACCTAAAAATTAAAACTGTTACTGCCAACGAACGGTTTAACCTAGAAGAACGAAATTTGGTGAGCCAAGTGGGATTGGGGTCCTGATCATTACCTGAAAGTGTCATCAAGATTGGGTGAAAAAATGTGTGCTGAGATTTCAGGAAACTAGTAGTTTTTTGGAAGCTTGGCAACCCCTTTCCATGAAAGTGATTTGCGACAGTCTCTGCTTATGGCTACATCAATAGGAAACAAACCATAGAGATAGAACTTGGAACTACTTGATTGTGTCAAGTTTCAAAGAGCTAGCACACACCGTGTTTGATTTAGAGTTCCAACTACATGTATCCATATAGGAGAAAACAGTGTGTAACCTAAAAATTAAAACTGTTACTGCCAACGAACGGTTTAACCTAGAAGAACGAAATTTGGTGAGCAAAGTGGGATTGGGGTTCTGATCATTACCTGAAAGTGTGATCAAGATTGGGTGAAAAAATGTGTGCTGAGATTTCAGGAAACTCGTAGTTTTTTGGAAGCTTGGCAACCCCTTTCCATGAACGTGATTTGCGCCAGGCTCTACTTAGGGCTATATCAATAGGAAAAAAAAAAAAAACAGAGGGATAGAACTTGGAACTACTTGATTGTGTCAATTTACAAAGAGCTATCACAAACTGTGTTTGATTTAGAGTTCCAACTACATGTATCCATATAGGAGAAAACAGAGTGAAACCTAAAAATTAAAACTGTTACTGCCAACGAAGAGTTTAACCTAGAAGAACGAAATTTGGTGAGCCAAGTGGGATTGGGGTACTGATCATTACCTGAAAGTGTCATGAAGATTGGGTGAAAAAATGTGTGCTGAGATTTCAGGAAACTCGTAATTTTTTGGAAGCTTGCCAACCCCTTTCCATGAAAGTGATTTGTGCCAGTCTCTGCTTAGGGCTACATCAATAGGAAACAAACCATAGAGATAGAACTTGGAACTACTTGATTGTGCCAAGTTTCAAAGAGCTAGCACAAACCGTGTTTGATTTAGAGTTCCAACTACATGTATCCATATAGGAGAAAACAGAGTGAAACCTAAAAATTAAAACTGTTACTGAAAAACGAACGGTTTAACCTAGAAGAACGAAATTTGGAGAGCCAAGTGGGATTGGGGTACTGATCATTACCGGAAAGTGTCATCAAGATTGGGTGAAAAAATGTGTGCTGAGATTTCAGGAAACTAGTAGTTTTTTGGAAGCTTGGCAACCCATTTCCATGAAAGTGATTTCCGCAAGGCTCTGCTTAGGGCTATATCAATAGGAAAAAAAAAAACAGAGGGATAGAACTTGGAACTACTTGATTGTGTCAATTTACAAAGAGCTATCACAAACTGTGTTTGATTTAGAGTTCCAATTACATGTATCCATATATGAGAAAACAGAGTGAAACCTAAAAATTAAAACTGTTACTGCCAAAGATCGGTTTAACCTAGAAGAACGAAATTTGGAGAGCCAAGTGGGATTGGGGTACTGATCATTACCGGAAAGTGTCATCAAGATTGGGTGAAAAAACGTGTGCTGAGATTTCAGGAAACTCGTAGTTTTTTGGAAGCTTGGCAACCTCTTTCCATGAAAGTGATTTGCGCAAGTCTCTGCTGAGGGCTACATCAATAGGAAACAAACCATAGAGATAGAACTTGGAACTACTTGATTGTGACAAGTTTCAAAAAGCTAGCACAAACCGTGTTTGATTTAGAGTTCCAACTACATGTGTCCCTATAGGAGAAAACAGAGTGAAACCTAAAAATTAAAACTGTTACTGCCAACGAACGGTTTAACCTAGAAGAATGAAATTTGGTGAGCCAAGTGGGATTGGGGTACTGATCATTACCTGAAAGTGTCATGAAGATTGGGTGAAAAAATGTGTTCTGAGATTTCAGGAAACTCGTAGTTTTTTGGAAGCTTGGCAACCCCTTTCCATGAAAGTGATTTGTGACAGTCTCTGCTTATGGCTACATCAATAGGAAACAAACCATATAGATAGAACTTGGAACTACTTGATTGTGTCAAGTTTCAAAGAGCTAGCACACACCGTGTTTGATTTAGAGTTCCAACTACATGTATCCATATAGGAGAAAACAGAGTGAAACCTAAAAATTAAAACTGTTACTGCCAACGAACGGTTTAACGTAGAAGAACGAAATTTGGTGAGCAAAGTGGGATTTGGGTTCTGATCATTACCTTAATGTGTCATCAAGATTGGGTGAAAAAATGTGTGCTGAGATTTCAGGAAACTCGTAGTTTTTTGGAAGCTTGGCAACCCCTTTCCATGAAAGTGATTTGCGCCAGTCTCTGCTTAAGGCTACATCAATAGGAAACAAACCATAGAGATAGAACTTGGAACTACTTGATTGTGTCAAGTTTCAAAGAGCTAGCACAAACCGTGTTTGATTTAGAGTTTCAACTACATGTATCCATATAGGAGAAAACAGAGTGAAACCTAAAAATTAAAACTGTTACTGCCAACGAACGGTTTAACCTAGAAGAACGAAATTTGGTGAGCCAAGTGGGATTGGGGTACTGATCATTACCTGAAAGTGTCATCAAGATTGGGTGAAAAAATGTGTGCTGAGATTTCAGGAACCTCATAGTTTTTTGGAAGCTTGGGAACCCCTTTCCATGAACGTGATTTGCGCCAGTCTCTGCTTAGGGCTATATCAATAGGAAAAAAAAAACATAGAGATAGAACTTGGAACTACTTGATTGTGTCAATTTACAAAGAGCTAGCACAAACTGTGTTTGATTTAGAGTTCCAACTACATGTATCCATATAGGAGAAAACAGAGTGAAACCTAAAAATTAAAACTGTTACAGCCAACAAAGAGTTTAACCTAGAAGAACGAAATTTGGTGAGCCAAGTGGGATTGGGGTACTGATCATTACCTGAAAGTGTCATGAAGATTGGGTGAAAAAATGTGTGCTGAGATTTCAGGAAACTCGTAGTTTTTTGGAAGCTTGGCAACCTCTTTCCATGAAAGTGATTTGTGCCAGTCTCTGCTTAGGGCTACATCAATAGGAAACAAACCATAGAGATAGAACTTGGAACTACTTGATTGTGCCAAGTGTCAAAGAGCTAGCACAAACCGTGTTTGATTTAGAGTTCCAACTACATGTATCCATATAGGAGAAAACAGAGTGAAACCTAAAAATTAAAACTGTTACTGCCAACGAACGGTTTAATCTAGAAGAACAAAATTTGGTGAGCCAAGTGGTATTGGGGTACTGATCATTACCTGAAAGTGTCATCAATATTGGGTGAAAAAATGTGTGCTGAGATTTCAGGAAACTCGTAGTTTTTTGGAAGCTTGGCAACCTCTTTCCATGAAAGTGATTTGCGCCAGTCTCTGCTTAGGGCTACATCAATAGGAAACAAACCATAGAGATAGAACCTGGCACTACTTGATTGTGTCAAGTTTCAAAGACCTAGCACAAACTGTGTTTGATTTAGAGTTCCATCTACAGGCATCCATATAGGAGACAACAGAGTGAAACCTAAAAATTAAAACTGTTACTGCCAACGATCGGTTTAACCTAGAAGAACGAAATTTGGTGAGCCAAGTGGGATTGGGGTCCTGATCATTACCTGAAAGTGTCATCAAGATTGGGTGAAAAAATGTGTGCTGAGATTTCAGGAAACTCGTAGTTTTTTGGAAGCTTGGCAACCCCTTTCCATGAAAGTGATTTGCGACAGTCTCTGCTTATGGCTACATCAATAGGAAACAAACCATAGAGATAGAACTTGGAACTACTTGATTGTGTCAAGTTTCAAAAAGCTAGCACACACCGTGTTTGATTTAGAGTTCCAACTACATGTATCCATATAGGAGAAAACAGAGTGAAACCTAAAAATTAAAACTGTTACTGCCAACGAACGGTTTAACCTAGAAGAACGAAATTTGGTGAGCAAAGTGGGATTGGGGTTCTGATCATTACCTTAAAGTGTGATCAAGATTGGGTGAAAAAATGTGTGCTGAGATTTCAGGAAACTCGTAGTTTTTTGGAAGCTTGGCAACCCCTTTCCATGAACGTGATTTGCGCCAGGCTCTGCTTAGGGCTATATCAATAGGAAAAAAAAAAAAACAGAGGGATAGAACTTGGAACTACTTGATTGTGTCAAGTTTCAAAGAGGTAGCACAAACCGTGTTTGATTTAGAGTTCCAACTACATGTATCCATAAAGGAGAAAACAGAGTGAAACCTAAAAATTTAAACTGTTACTGCCAACGAACGGTTTAACCTAGAAGAACGAAATTTGGTGAGCCAAGTGGGATTGGGGTTCTGATCATTACCTGAAAGTGTCATCAAGATTGGGTGAAAAAATGTGTGCTGAGATTTCAGGAAACTCGTAGTTTTTTGGAAGCTTGGCAAACTCTTTCCATGAATGTGATTTGCACCAGTCTCTGCTTAGGGTATATCAATAGGAAACAAACCATAGAGATAGAACTTGGAACTACTTGGTTGTGTCAAGTTTCAAAGACCAAGCACAAACCGTGTTTGATTTAGAGTTCCAACTATATGTATCCATATAGGAGAAAACAGAATGAAACCTAAAAATTAAAACTGTTACTGCCAACGAACGGTTTAACCTAGAAGAACGAAATTTGGTGAGCCAAGTGGGATTGGGGTACTGATCCTTACCTGAAAGTGTCGTCAAGATTGGGTGAAAAAATGTGTGCTCAGATTTCACGAAACTCGTAGTTTTTGGAAGTTTGGCCACCCCTTTCCTTGAAAGTGATTTGCGCCAGTGTCTGCTTAGGGCTACATCAATAGGAAACAAACCATAGAGATAGAACTTGGAACTCCTTGATTGTGTCAAGTTTTAAAGAGCTAGCAAAACCGTGTTTGATTTTGAGTGAAAACTCCATGTATCCATATAGGAGAAAACAGAGTGAAACCTAAAAATTAAAACTGTTACTGCCAACGAACGGTTTAACCTAGAAGAACGAAATTTGGTGAGCCAAGTAGGATTAAGGTACTGATCATTACCTGAAAGTGTCATCAAGACTGGGTAAAAATTTGTGTGCTGAGATTTCAGGAAACTTGTAGTTTTTTGGAAGCTTGGCAATCCATTTCCATGAAAGAGATTTTCGCCAGTCTCTGCTTAGGGCTACATCAATAGGAAAAAAACCATAGAGATAGAACTTGGAACTACTTGATTGTGTCAAGTTTCAAAGAGCTAGCAAAAACCGTGTTTGATTTAGAGTTCCAACTACATGTATTTATATAGGAGAAAACAGAGTGAAACCTAATAATTAAAACTGTTACTGCCAACAAACGATTTAACCTAGAAGAACGAAATTTGGTGAGCCAAGTGGGATTGGGGTACTGATCATTACCTGAAAGTGTCATCAAGATTGGGTGAAAAAATGTGTGCTGAGATTTCAGGAGACTCGTAGTTTTTTGGAAGCTTGGCAACCCCTTTCCATGAAAGTGATTTGCGCCAGTCTCTGCTTAGGGCTACATCAATAGGAAACAAACCATAGAGATAAAACTTGGAACTACTTGATTGTGTCAAGTTGCAAAGAGCTAGCACAAACCGTGTTTGATTTAGAGTTCCAACTACATGTATCCATATAGGAGAAAACAGAGTGAAACCTAAAAATTAAAACTGTTACTGCCAATGAACTGTTTAACCTAGAACGACGTAATTTGGTGAGCAAAGTGGGATTGGGGTACTGATCATTACCGGAAAGTGTCATCAAGATTGGGTGAAAAAATGTGTGTTGAGATATCAGGAAACTCGTAGTTTTTTGGGGGCTTGGCAACCACTTTCCATGAATGTGATTTGCGCCAGTATCTGCTTAGGGCTACATCAATAGGAAACAAACCATAGAGATAGAACTTGGAACTAATTGATTGTGTCCAGTTTCTAAGAGCTAGCACAAACCGTGTTTGATTTAGAGTTCCAACTACATGTATGCATTTAGGAGAAAACAGAGTGAAATCTAAAAATTAAAACTGTTACTGCCAATGAACGGTTAAACGTAGAAGAACGAAATTTGATGAGCAAAGTGGGATTGGGGTACTGATCATTACCTGAAAGTGTCATCAAGTTTGGGTGAAAAAATGTGTGCTGAGATTTCAGGAAACTCGTAGTTTTTTGGAAGCTTGGCAACCCCTTTCCATGAAAGTGATTTTCGCCAGTCTCTGCTTAGGGCTACATCAATAGGAAACAAACCATAGAGATAGAACTTGGAACTACTTTATTGTGTCAAGTTTGAAAGAGCTAGCACAATCCGTGTTTGATTTAGAGTTCCAAATATATGTATCCATATGGCAGAAAACAGAGTGAAATCAAAAAATTAAAACTGTTACTGCCAACGAACGGTTTAAAATAAAAAAACGAAATTTGGTGAGCCAAGTGGGATTGGGGTACTGATCATTACCTGAAAGTGTCATCAAGATTGGGTGAAAAAATGTGTGCTGAGATTTCAGGAAACTCGTAGTTTTTTGGAAGCTTGGCAACCCCTTTCCATGAAAGTGATTTGCCGCAGTCTCTGCTTAGGGCTACATCAATAGGAAACAAACCATAGAGATAGAACTTGGAACTACTTGATTGTGTCAAGTTTCAAAGAGCTAGCACAAACCTTGTTTGATTTAGAGTTCCAACTCCATGTATCCATATAGGAGAAAACAGAGTGAAACCTACAAATTAAAACTGTTACTGCCAACGAACGGTTTAACCTTGAAAAACGAAATTTGGTGAGCCAAGTGGATTGGGGTACTGATCATTACCTGAAAGTGTCGTCAAGACTTGGTGAAAAAATGTGTGCTGAGATTTCAGGAAACTCGTAGTTTTTTGGAAGCTTGGCAATCCCTTTCCATGAAAGTGATTTGCCCCAGTCACTGCTTAGTGCTAGATCAATAGGAAACAAACCATAGAGATAGAACTTGGAACTACTTTATTGTGTCAAGTTTCAAAGAGCTAGCACAAACCGTGGTTGATTTAGAGTTCCAACTACATGTATCCATATAGGAGAAAACAGAGTGAAACCTAAAAATTAAAACTGTTACTGACAACGAGCGGTTTAACCTAGAAGAACGAAATTTGGTGAGCCAAGTGGGATTGGGGTACTGATCATTACCTGAAAGTGTCATCAAGACTGGGTGAAAAAATATATGCTGATATTTCAGGAAACTCGTAGTTTTTTGGAAGCTTGGCAATCCCTTTCCATGAAAGTGATTTTGCCAGTCTCTGCTTAGGGCTACATCAATAGGAAAAAAACCATAGAGATAGAACTTGGAACTACTTGATTGTGTCAAGTTTCAAAGAGCTAGCACAAACCGTGTTTGATTTAGAGTTCCAACTCCATGTATCCATATAGGAGAAAACAGAGTGGAACCTAAAAATTAAAACTGTTACTGCCAACGAACGGTTTAACCTAGAAGAACGAAATTTGGTGAGCCAAGTGGGATTGGGGTACTGATCATTACAAGAAAGTGTCATCAAGATTGGGTGAAAAAATATTTGCTGTGATTTCAGGAAACTCATAGTTTTTTGGAAGGTTGGCAACCCCTTTCCATGAAAGTGATTTGCGCCAGTCTCTGCTTAGGGCTACATCAATAGGAAACAACCCATAGAGAGAGAACTTGGAACTACTTGATTGTGTCAAGTTTCAAAGAGCTAGAACAAACCGTGTTTGATTTAGAGATCCAACTCCATGTATCCATATAGGAGAAAACAGAATGAAACCTAAAAATTAAAACTGTTACTGCCAACGAACGGTTTAACCTAGAAGAACGAAATTTGGTGAGCCAAGTGGGATTGGGGTACTGATCCTTACCTGAAAGTGTCGTCAAGATTGGGTGAAAAAATGTGTGCTCAGATTTCAGGAAACTCGTAGTTTTTGGAAGTTTGGCCACCCCTTTCCTTGAAAGTGATTTGCGCCAGTGTCTGCTTAGGGCTACATCAATAGGAAACAAACCATAGAGATAGAACTTGGAACTCCTTGATTGTGTCAAGTTTTAAAGAGCTAGCAAAACCGTGTTTGATTTTGAGTGAAAACTCCATGTATCCATATAGGAGAAAACAGAGTGAAACCTAAAAATTAAAACTGTTACTGCCAATGAACGGTTTAACCTAGAAGAACGAAATTTGGTGAGCCAAGTAGGATTAAGGTACTGATCATTACCTGAAAGTGTCATCAAGACTGGGTAAAAATTTGTGTGCTGAGATTTCAGGAAACTCGTAGTTTTTTGGAAGCTTGGCAGTCCATTTCCATGAAAGAGATTTTCGCCAGTCTCTGCTTAGGGCTACATCAATAGGAAAAAAACCATAGAGATAGAACTTGGAACTACTTGATTGTGTCAAGTTTCAAAGAGCTAGCAAAAACCGTGTTTGATTTAGAGTTCCAACTACATGTATTTATATAGGAGAAAACAGAGTGAAACCTAATAATTAAAACTGTTACTGCCAACAAACGATTTAACCTAGAAGAACGAAATTTGGTGAGCCAAGTAGGATTAAGGTACTGATCATTACCTGAAAGTGTCATCAAGATTGGGTGAAAAAATGTGTGCTGAGATTTCAGGAGACTCGTAGTTTTTTGGAAGCTTGGCAACCCCTTTCCATGAAAGTGATTTGCGCCAGTCTCTGCTTAGGGCTACATCAATAGGAAACAAACCATAGAGATAAAACTTGGAACTACTTGATTGTGTCAAGTTGCAAAGAGCTAGCACAAACCGTGTTTGATTTAGAGTTCCAACTACATGTATCCATATAGGAGAAAACAGAGTGAAACCTAAAAATTAAAACTGTTACTGCCAATGAACTGTTTAACCTAGAAGGACGTAATTTGGTGAGCAAAGTGGGATTGGGGTACTGATCATTACCGGAAAGTGTCATCAAGATTGGGTGAAAAAATGTGTGTTGAGATATCAGGAAACTCGTAGTTTTTTGGGGGCTTGGCAACCACTTTCCATGAATGTGATTTGCGCCAGTATCTGCTTAGGGCTACATCAATAGGAAACAAACCATAGAGATAGAACTTGGAACTAATTGATTGTGTCCAGTTTCTAAGAGCTAGCACAAACCGTGTTTGATTTAGAGTTCCAACTACATGTATGCATTTAGGAGAAAACAGAGTGAAATCTAAAAATTAAAACTGTTACTGCCAATGAACGGTTAAACGTAGAAGAACGAAATTTGATGAGCCAAGTGGGATTGGGGTACTGATCATTACCTGAAAGTGTAATCAAGTTTGGGTGAAAAAATGTGTGCTGAGATTTCAAGAAACTCGTAGTTTTTTGGAAGCTTGGCAACCCCTTTCCATGAAAGTGATTTTCGCCAGTCTCTGCTTAGGGCTACATCAATAGGAAACAAACCATAGAGATAGAACTTGGAACTACTTTATTGTGTCAAGTTTGAAAGAGCTAGCACAATCCGTGTTTGATTTAGAGTTCCAAATATATGTATCCATATGGCAGAAAACAGAGTGAAATCAAAAAATTAAAACTGTTACTGCCAACGAACGGTTTAAAATAAAAGAACGAAATTTGGTGAGCCAAGTGGGATTGGGGTACTGATCATTACCTGAAAGTGTCATCAAGATTGGGTGAAAAAATGTGTGCTGAGATTTCAGGAAACTCGTAGTTTTTTGGAAGCTTGGCAACCCCTTTCCATGAAAGTGATTTGCCCCAGTCTCTGCTTAGGGCTACATCAATAGGAAACAAACCATAGAGATAGAACTTGGAACTACTTGATTGTGTCAAGTTTCAAAGAGCTAGCACAAACCTTGTTTGATTTAGAGTTCCAACTCCATGTATCCATATAGGAGAAAACAGAGTGAAACCTACAAATTAAAACTGTTACTGCCAACGAACGGTTTAACCTTGAAAAACGAAATTTGGTGAGCCAAGTGGATTGGGGTACTGATCATTACCTGAAAGTGTCGTCAAGACTTGGTGAAAAAATGTGTGCTGAGATTTCAGGAAACTCGTAGTTTTTTGGAAGCTTGGCAATCCCTTTCCATGAAAGTGATTTGCGCCAGTCTCTGCTTAGTGCTAGATCAATAGGAAACAAACCATAGAGATAGAACTTGGAACTACTTTATTGTGTCAAGTTTCAAAGAGCTAGCACAAACCGTGGTTGATTTAGAGTTCCAACTACATGTATCCATATAGGAGAAAACAGAGTGAAACCTAAAAATTAAAACTGTTACTGACAACGAGCGGTTTAACCTAGAAGAACGAAATTTGGTGAGCCAAGTGGGATTGGGGTACTGATCATTACCTGAAAGTGTCATCAAGACTGGGTGAAAAAATATATGCTGATATTTCAGGAAACTCGTAGTTTTTTGGAAGCTTGGCAATCCCTTTCCATGAAAGTGATTTTGCCAGTCTCTGCTTAGGGCTACATCAATAGGAAAAAAACCATAGAGATAGAACTTGGAACTACTTGATTGTGTCAAGTTTCAAAGAGCTAGCAAAAACCGTGTTTGATTTAGAGTTCCAACTCCATGTATCCATATAGGAGAAAACAGAGTGGAACCTAAAAATTAAAACTGTTACTGCCAACGAACGGTTTAACCTAGAAGAACGAAATTTGGTGAGCCAAGTGGGATTGGGGTACTGATCATTACAAGAAAGTGTCATCAAGATTGGGTGAAAAAATATTTGCTGTGATTTCAGGAAACTCATAGTTTTTTGGAAGGTTGGCAACCCCTTTCCATGAAAGTGATTTGTGCCAGTCTCTGCTTAGGGCTACATCAATAGGAAACAAACCATAGAGATAGAACTTGGAACTACTTGATTGTGTCAAGTTTCAAAGAGCTAGCACAAACCGTGTTTGATTTAGAGTTCCAACTACATGTACCCACATAGGAGAAAACAGAGTGAAACCTAAAAATTAAAACTGTTACTGCCAACAAACGGTTTAACCTAGAAGAACAAAATTTGGTGAGCCAAGTGGGATTGGTTTACTGATCATTACCTTAAAGTGTCATCAAGACTGGGTGAAAAAACGTGTGCTGAGATTTCAGGAAACTCGTAATTTTTTGTAAGCTAGGCAACCCCTTTCCATAAAAGTTATTTGCCCCAGTCTCTGCTTAGGGCTACATCAATAAAAAAAAAAACCATAAAGATAGAAGTTGGAACTAATTGATTGTGTCAATTTTCAAATAGCTAGCACAAACCGTGTTTGATTTAGAGTTCCAAATACATGTACCCACATAGGTGAAAACAGGGTGAAACCTAAAAATTAAAACTGTGACTGCCAACGAACGGTTTAACCTAGAAGAACTAAATTTGGTGAGCCAAGTGGGGTTGGGGTACTGCTCATTACCTGAAAGTGTCATCAAGATTGGGTGAAAAAATGTGTGCTGAGATTTCACGAAACTCGTAGTTTTTTGGAAGCTTGGCAACCCCTTTCCATGAAGGTGATTTGCGCCAGTCTCTGCTTAGGGCTATATCAATAGGAAAAAATCCGTAGAGATTGAACTTGGAACTACTTGATTGTGTAAAGTTGCAAAGAGCTAGCACAAACCGTGTTTGATTTAGAGTTCCAACTACATGTATCCATATAGGAGAAAACAGAGTGAAACCTAAAAATTAAAACTGTTACTGCCAACGAACGGTTTAACCTAGAAGAACGAAATTTGGTGAGCCAAGTGGGATTGGGGTACTGATCATTACCTGAAAGTGTCATCAAGATTGGGTGAAAAAATGTGTGCTGAGATGTAAGGAAACTCGTAGTTTTTTGGAAGCTTGGCAACCCCTTTCCATGAAAGTGATTTGCGCCAGTCTCTGCTTAGGGCTACATCAATAGGAAACAAACCATAGAGATAGAACTTGGAACTACTTGATTGTGTCAAGTTTTAAAGAGCTAGCAAATACCGTGTTTGATTTAGAGTGAAAACTCCATGTATCCATATAGGAGAAAACAGAGTGAAACCTAAAAATTAAAACTGTTACTGCCAACGAACGGTTTAACCTAGAAGAACGAAATTTGGTGAGCCAAGTGGGATTGGGGTACTGATTATTACTTGAAAGTGCCATCAAGATTGGGTGAAAAAATGTGTGCTCAGATTTCACGAAACTCGTAGTTTTTTGGAAGCTTATCAACCCCTTTCCATGAAAGTGATTTTCACCAGTCTCTGCTTAGGCCTACATCAATAGGAAACAAACCATAGAGATAGAACTTGTAACTACTTGATTGTGTCAAGTTTCAAAGAGCTAGCACAAACCTTCTATGATTTAGAGTTCCAACTACATGTACCCACATAGGAGAAAACAGGGTGAAACCTAAAAATTAAAACTGTGACTGCCAACGAACGGTTTAACCTAGAAGAACGAAATTTGGTGATCCAAGTGGGATTGGGGTACTGATCATTACCTGAAAGTGCCATCAAGATTGGGTGAAAAAATGTGTGCTGAGATTTCAGGAAACCCTTAGTTTTTTTGAAGCTTGGCAACCCCTTTCCATGAAAGTGATTTGCCCCAGTCTCTGCTTAGGGCTACATCAATAGGAAACAAACCAAAGAGATAGAACTTGGAACTACTTGATTTTGTCAAGTTTCAAAGAGCTAGCACAAACCGTGTTTGATTTAGAGTTCCAAATACTTGTATCCATATAGGAGAAAACAGAGTGAAACCTAAAAATTAAAACTGTTACTGCCAACGAACGGTTTAACCTAGAAGAACGAAATTTGGTGAGCCAAGTGGGATTGGGGTACTGATCATTACCTGAAAGTGTGATGAAGATTGGGTGAAAAAATGTGTGCTCAGATTTCACGAAACTCGTAGTTTTTTGGAAGCTTGGCAACCCCTTTCCATGAAAGTGATTAGCACCAGTCTCTGCTTAGGGCTACATCAATAGGAAACAAACCATAGAGATAGAACTTGGAACTACTTGATTGTGTCACGTTTCAAAGAGCTAGTACAAACCGTGTTTGATTTAGAGTTCCAACCCCATGTATCCATATAGGAGAAAACAGAGTGACCTAAAAATTAAAACTGTGACTGCCAACGAACGGATTAACCTAGAAGAACGAAATTTGGTGAGCCAAGTATGATTGGGGTAGTGATCATTACCTGAAAGTGTCATGGAAATTGGGTCAAAAAATGTGTGCTGAGATTTCAGGAAACTCGTAGTTTTACGGAAGCTTGGCAACCCCTTTCCTTGAAAGTGATTTGCGCCAGTCTCTGCTTAGGGCTACTCAATAGGAAACAAACCATAGGGAAGAACTTGGGACTACTTGACTGTGTCAAGTTTCAAAGAGCTAGCACAAACCGTGTTTGATTTAGAGTTCCAACTACATGTACCCACATAGGAGAAAACAGGGTGAAACTTAAAAATTAAAACTGTGACTGCCAACGAACGGTTTAACCTAGAAGAACGAAATTTGGTGAGCCAAGTGGGATTGGGGTACTGCTCATTACCTGAAAGTGTCATCAAGATTGGGTGAAAAAATGTGTGCTGAGATTTCACGAAACTCGTAGTTTTTTGGAAGCTTGGCAACCCCTTTCCCTGAAGGTGATTTGCGCCAGTCTCTGCTTAGGGCTACATCAATAGGAAACAAACCATAGAGATAGAACTTGGAACTACTTGATTGTGTCAAGTTTCAAAGAGCTAGCACACACCGTGTTTGATTTAGAGATCCAACTCCATGTATCCACATAGGAGAAAACAGAGTGAAACCTAAAAATTAAAACTGTGACTGCCAATGAACGGTTTAACCTAGAAGAACGAAATTTGGTCAGCCAAGTGGGATTGGGGTACTGATCGTTACCTGAAAATATCATCAAGATTGGGTGAAAAAATGTGTGCTCAGAATTCACGAAACTCGTAGTTTTTTGGAAGCTTGGCAACCCATTTCCATGAAAGTGATTTGCGCCAGTCTCTGCTTAGAGATACATCAATAGGAAACAAACCATAGAGATAGAACTTGGAACTACTTGATTGTGTCAAGTTTCAAAGAGCTAGCACAAACCGTGTTTGATTTAGAGTTCCAACTACATGTATCCATATAGGAGAAAACAGAGTGAAACCTAAAAATTTAAACTGTTACTGCCAACGAACGGTTTAACTTAGAAGAACGAAATTTGGTGAGCCAAGTGCGATTGGGTACTGATCATTACCTGAAAGTGTCATCAAGATTGGGTGAAAAAATGTGTGCTCAGATTTCACGAAACTCGTAGTTTTTTGGAAGCTTGGCAACCCCTTTCCATGAACGTGATTTGCGCCTGTTTCTGCTTAGGGCTACATCAATAAAAAAAAAACCATAGAGATAGAACTTGGAACTACTTTATTGTGCCAAGTTTTAAAGAGCTAGCACAAACCGTGTTTGATTTAGAGTTCCAACTACATGTATCCATATAGGAGAAAACAGAGTGAAACCTAAAAATTAAAACTGTTACTGCCAATGAACGGTTTAACCTAGAAGAACGAAATTTGGTGAGCCAAGTGGGATTGGGGTACTGATCATTACCTGAAAATATCATCAAGATTGGGTGAAAAAATGTGTGCTCAGAATTCACGAAACTCGTAGTTTTTTGGAAGCTTGGCAACCCCTTTCCATGAAAGTGATTTGCGCCAGTCTCTGCTTAGGGATACATCAATAGGAAACAAACCATAGATATAGAACTTGGAACTACTTGATTGTGTCAAGTTTCAAAGAGCTAGCACAAACCGTGTTTGATTTAGAGTTCCAACTACATGTATCCATATAGGAGAAAACAGAGTGAAACCTAAAAATTAAAACTATTACTGCCAATGAACGGTTTAACCTAGAAGAACGAAATTTGGTGAGCCAAGTGGGATTGGGGTACTGATCATTACCTGAAAATATCATCAAGATTGGGTGAAAAAATGTGTGCTCAGAATTCACGAAACTCGTAGTTTTTTGGAAGCTTGGCAACCCCTTTCCATGAAAGTGATTTGTGCCAGTCTCTGCTTAGGGCTACATCAATAGGAAACAAACCATAGAGATAGAACTTGGAACTACTTGATTGTGTCAAGTTTCAAAGAGCTAGCACAAACCGTGTTTGATTTAGAGTTCCAACTACATGTATCCATATATGAGAAAACATAGTGAAACCTAAGAATTAAAACTCTTACTGCCAATGAACGGTTTAACCTAGAAGAACCAAATTTGGTGAGCCAAATGGGATTGGGGTACTGATCATTACCTGAAAGTGTCATCAAGATTGGGTGAAAAAATGTGTGCTCAGATTTCACGAAACTCGTAGTTTTTTGGAAGCTTGGCAACCCCTTTCCATGAAAGTGATTTGCGCCAGTCTCTGCTTAGGGCTACATCAATAGGAAACAAACCATAGAGATAGAACTTGGAACTACTTGATTGTGTCAAGTTTCAAAGAGCTAGCACAAACCGTGTTTGATTTAGAGTTCCAACTACATGTATCCATATAGGAGAAAACAGAGTGAAACCTAAGAATTAAAACTCTTACTGCCAATGAACGGTTTAACCTAGAAGAACGAAATTTGGTGAGCCAAATGGGATTGGGGTACTGATGATTACCTGAAAGTGTCATCAAGATTGGTTGGAAAAATGTGTGCTGAGATTTCAGAAAACTCGTAGTTTTTTGGAAGCTTGGCAACCCCTTTCTATGAAAGTGATTTGCGCCAGTCTCTGCTTAGGGCTACATCAATACGAAACAAACCATAGAGATAGAACTTGGAACTACTTTATTGTGTGAAGTTTCAAGCTAACACAAACTGTGTTTGATTTAGAGTTCCAACTACATGTATCCATATAGGAGAAAACAGAGTGAAACCTAAAAATTAAAACTGTTACTGCCAACAAACGGTTTAAACTAGAAGAACGAAATTTGGTGAGCCAAGTGGGATTGGGGTACTGATCATTACCTGAAAGTGTCATCAAGACTGGGTGAAAATTTGTGTGCTGAGATTTCAGGAAACTCGTAGTTTTTTGGAAGCTTGGCAATCCATTTACATGAAAGTGATTTGCGCCAGTCTCTGCTTAGGGCTACATCAATAGGAAACAAACCACAGAGATAAAACTTGGAACTACTTGATTGTGTCAAGTTTCAAAGAGCTAGCACAAACCGTGTTTGATTTAGAGTTCCAACTCCATGTATCCATATAGGAGAAAACAGAGTGAAACCTAAAAATTAAAACTGTTACTGCCTACGAACGGTTTAATCTAGAAGAACGAAATTTGGTTAGCCAAGTGGATTGGGGTACTGATCTTTACCTGAAAGTGTCATCAAGACTGGGTGAAAAAATGTGTGCTGAGATTTCAGGAAACTCGTAGGTATTTGGAAGCTTGGCAATCCCTTTCCATGAAAGTGATTTGCGCCAGTCTCTGCTTAGTGCTAGATCAATAGGAAACAAACCATAGAGATAGAACTTGGAACTACTTGATTGTGTCCAGTTTCAAAGAGCTAGCACAAACCGTGTATGATTTAGAGTTCCAACTACATTTATCCATATAGGAGAAAACAGAGTGAAACCTAAAAATTAAAACTGTTACTGACAACGAACGGTTTAACCTAGAAGAACGAAATTTGGTGAGCCAAGTGGGATTGGGGTACTGATCATTACCTGAAAGTGTCATCAAGACTGGGTGAAAATATGTGTGCTGAGATTTCAGGAAACTTGTAGTTTTTTGGAAGCTTGGCAATCCATTTCCATGAAAGTGATTTGCGCCAGTCTCTGCTTAGGGCTACATCAATAGGAAACAAACCATAGAGATAGAACTTGGAACTACTTGATTGTGACAAGTTTCAAAGAGCTAGCAGAAACCGTGTTTGATTTAGAGTTCCAACTACATGTATCCATATAGGAAAAAACAGAGTGAAACCTAAAAATTAATAATTTACTGCCAATGAACGGTTTAACCTAGAAGAACGAAATTGGTGAACCAAGTGGGTTTCGGGTACTGATCATTACCTGAAAGTGTCATGAAAATTGGGTGAAAAAATGTGTGCTGAGTTTTCAGGAAAATCATAGTTTTTTGGAAGCTTGGGAACCCCTTTCTTTAAAGTGATTCGTTCCAGTCTCTGCTTAGGTCTACATCAATGGGAAACAAACCATAGAGATAGAACTTGGAACTACTTGATTGTGTCAAGTTTCAAAGAGCTAGCACAAGCCATGTTTGATTTAGAGTTCCAACTACATGTATCGATATAGGAGAAAACAGAGTGAAACCTAAATTTAAAACTGTTACTGCCAACGAATGGTTTAACCTAGAAGAACGCAATTGGTGAGCCAAGTGGGATTGGGGTACTGATCATTACCTGAAAGTGTCATCAAGATTGGGTGAAAAAATGTGTGCTCAGATTTCACGAAACTCGAAGTTTTTTGGAAGCTTGGCAACCCCTTTCCATGAAAGTGATTTGCACCAGTCTCTGCTTAGGGCTACATCAATAGGAAACAAACCATAGAGATAGAACTTGGAACTACTTGATTGTGTCAAGTTTCAAAGAGCTAGCACAAACCTTGCTTGATTTCGAGTTCCAACTATATGTATCCATATAGGACTAAACAGAGTGAACCTAAAAATTAAAACTGTTACTGACAATGAATGGTTTAACCTAGAAGAACGAAATTTGGTGAGCCAAGTGGGATTGGGGTACTGATCATTACCTGAAAGAGTCTTCAAGATTGGGTGAAAAAATGTGTGCTGATATTTCAGGAAACTTGTAGTTTTTTGGAAGCTTGGCAACCCCTATTAATGAAAGTGCTTTGCATCAGTCTCTACTTAGGGCTACATCAATAGGAAACAAACCATAGAGATAGAACTTGGAAGTACTTGATTGTGTCAAATTTCAAAGAGCTAGCACAAACCGTGTTTGATTTAGAGTTCCAACTACATGTATCCATATAGGAGAAAACAGAGTGAAACCTAAAAATTAAAACTGTTACTGCCAACGAACGGTTTAACCTAGAAGAACGAAATTTGGTGATCCAAGTGGGATTGGGGTACTGATCATTACCTGAAAGTGTCATCAAGATTGGGTGAAAAAATGTGTGCTGAGATTTCAGGAGACTCGTAGTTTTTTGGAAGCTTGGCAACCCCTTTCCATGAAAGTGATTTGCGCCAGTCTCTGCTTAGGGCTACATCAATAGGAAACAAACCATAGAGATAGAACTTGGAACTACTTCATTGTGTCCAGTTGCAAAGAGCTAGCACAAACCATGTTTGATTTAGAGTTCCAACTACATGTATCCATATAGGAGAAAACAGAGTGAAACCTAAAAACTAAAACTGTTACTGCCAACGAACGGTTTAACCTAGAAGAACGAAATTTGGTGAGCCAAGTGTGATTGGGGTACTGATCATTACCTGAAAGTGTCATGAAGATTGGGTGAAAAAATGTGTGCTCAGATTTGAGGAAAATCAGAGTTTTTTGGAAGCTTGGCAACCCCTTTCCATGAAAGTGATTTGCGCCTGCGTCTGCTTAGGTCTACATCAATAGGAAACCAACCATAGTGATAGAACTTGGAACTACATTATTGTGCCAAGTTTCAAAGAGCTAGCACAAACCCTATTTGATTTAGACTTCCAATTCCATATATCCATAGAAGAGAAAACAGAGTGAAACCTAAAAATTAAAACTGTTACTGCCAACGAACGGTTTAACCAAGAACAACGAAATTTGGTGAGCCAAGTGGGATTGGGGTACTGATCATTACCTGAAAGTGTCATCAAGATTGGGTGAAAAAATGTGTGCTGAGATTTCAGGAAACTCATAGTTTTTTGGAAGCTTGGCAACCCCTTTCCATGAAAGAGATTTGCACCAGTATCTGCTTAGGGCTACATCAATTGGAAACAAACCATAGAGATAGAACTTGGAACTACTTGATTGTGTCAAATTTCAAAGAGCTAGCACAAACCGTGTTTGATTTAGAGTTCCAACTACATGTATCCATATAGGAGAAAACAGAGTGAAACCTAAAAATTAAAACTGTTACTGCCAACGAACCGTTTAACCTAGAAGAACGAAATTTGGTGATCCAAGTGGGATTGGGGTACTGATCATTACCTGAAAGTGTCATCAAGATTGGGTGAAAAAATGTGTGCTGAGATTTCAGGAGACTCGTAGTTTTTTGGAAGCTTGGCAACCCCTTTCCATGAAAGTGATTTGCGCCAGTCTCTGCTTAGGGCTACATCAATAGGAAACAAACCATAGAGATAGAACTTGGAACTACTTCATTGTGTCCAGTTGCAAAGAGCTAGCACAAACCATGTTTGATTTAGAGTTCCAACTACATGTATCCATATAGGAGAAAACAGAGTGAAACCTAAAAATTAAAACTGTTACTGCCAACGAACGGTTTAACCTAGAAGAACGAAATTTGGTGAGCCAAGTGTGATTGGGGTACTGATCATTACCTGAAAGTGTCATGAAGATTGGGTGAAAAAATGTGTGCTGAGATTTGAGGAAAATCAGAGTTTTTTGGAAGCTTGGCAACCCCTTTCCATGAAAGTGATTTGCGCCTGCGTCTGCTTAGGTCTACATCAATAGGAAACCAACCATAGAGATAGAACTTGGAACTACTTTATTGTGCCAAGTTTCAAAGAGCTAGCACAAACCCTATTTGATTTAGACTTCCAATTCCATATATCCATAGAGGAGAAAACAGAGTGAAACCTAAAAATTAAAACTGTTACTGCCAACGAACGGTTTAACCTAGAACAACGAAATTTGGTGAGCCAAGTGGGATTGGGGTACTGATCATTACCTGAAAGTGTCATCAAGATTGGGTGAAAAAATGTGTGCTGAGATTTCAGGAAACTCATAGTTTTTTGGAAGCTTGGCAACCCCTTTCCATGAAAGAGATTTGCACCAGTATCTGCTTAGGGCTACATCAATTGGAAACAAACCATAGAGATAGAACTTGGAACTACATGATTGTGTCAAGTTTCAAAGAGCTAGCACAAACCGTGTTTGATTTAGAGTTCCAACTACATGTATCCATATAGGAGAAAACATAGTGAAACCTAAGAATTAAAACTCTTACTGCCAATGAACGGTTTATCCTAGAAGAACGAAATTTGGTGAGCCAAATGGGATTGGGGTACTGATCATTACCTGAAAGTGTCATCAAGATTGGGTGAAAAAATGTGTGCTCAGATTTCACGAAACTCGTAGTTTTTTGGAAGCTTGCCCACCCCTTTCCATGAAAGTGATTTGCGCCAGTCTCTGCTTAGGGCTACATCAATAGGAAACAAACCATAGAGATAGAACTTCGAACTACTTGATTGTGTCCAGTTTCAAAGAGCTAGCACAAACCGTGTTTGATTTAGAGTTCCAACTACATGTATGCATATAGGAGAAAACAGAGTGAAACCTAAAAATTAAAACTGTTACTCCCAACGAACGGTTTAACCTAGAAGAACGACATTTGGTGAGCCAAGTGGGATTGGGTACTGATCATTACCTGAAAGTGTCATCAAGATTGGGTGAAAAAATGTGTGCTGAGATTTCACGAAACTCGTAGTCTTTTGGAAGCTTGGCAAACCCTTTCAATAAAAGTGATTTGCGCCAGTCTCTGCTTAGGGCTACATCAATAGGAAACAAACCATAGAGACAGAACTTGGAACTTCTTGATTGTGTCAAGGTTCAAAGAGCTAGCACAAACCGTGTTTGATTTAGAGTTCCAACTACATGTATCCATATAGGAGAAAACAGAGTGAAACCTAAAAATTAAAACTGTTACTTCCAACGAACGGTTTAACCTAGAAGAACAAAATTTGGTGAGCCAAGTGGGATTGGGGTACTGATCATTACCTGAAAGTGTCATCAAGATTGGGTGAAAAAATGTGTGCTGAGATTTCAGGAAACTCGTAGTTTTTTGGAAGCTAGGCAACCCCTTTCCATGAAAGTGATTTGTGCCAGTCTCTGCTTAGGGCTACATCAATAGGAAACAAACCATAGAGATAGAACTTGGAACTACTTGATTTTGTCAAGTTTCAAAGAGCTAGCACAAACCGTGTTTGATTTAGAGTTTCAAATACATGTATCCATATAGGAGAAAACAGAGTGAAACCTAAAAATTAAAACTGTTACTGCCAACGAACGGTTTAATCTAGAAGAACGAAATTGGTGAGAAAAATGGGATTGGTGTACTGATCATTACCTGAAAGTGTCATCAAGATTGGGTGAAAAAATGTGTGCTGAGATTTCAGGAAACTCGTAGTTTTTTGGAAGCTTGCCAACCCCTTTCCATGAAAGTGATTTGCGCCAGTCTCTGCTTAGGGCTACATCAATAGGAAACAAACCATAGAGATAGAACTTGGAACTACTTGATTGTGTCAAGTTTCAAAGAGCTAGCACAAACCGTGTTTGATTTAGAGTTCCAACTACATGTATGCATATAGGAGAAAACAGAGTGAAACCTAAAAATTAAAACTGTTACTGCCAATGAACGGTTTAACGTAGAAGAACGAAATTTGGTGAGCCAAGTGGTTTTGGGGTACTGATCATTACCTGATAGTGTCATCAAGATTGGGTGAAAAAATGTGTGCTGAGATTTCAGGAAACCCAGTTTTTTGGAAGCTTGGCAACCCCTTTCCATTAAAGTGATTTGCGCCAGTCTCTGCTTAGGGCTACATCAATAGGAAACAAACCATAGAGATAGAACTTGGAACTACTTGATTGTGTCAAGTTTCAAAGAGCTAGCACAAACCTTGTTTGATTTCGATTTCCAACTACATGTATCCATATAGGACTAAAAAGAGTGAACCTAAAAATTAAAACTGTTACTGACAATGAACGGTTTAACCTAGAAGAACGAATTTGGTGAGCCAAGTGGGATTGGGGTACTGATCATTACCTGAAAGCGTCTTCAAGATTGGGTGAAAAAATGTGTGCTGATATTTCAGGAAACTCGTAGTTTTTTGGAAGCTTGGCAACCCCTATTAATGAAAGTGCTTTGCATCTATCTCTGCTTAGGGCTACATCAATAGGAAACAAACCATAGAGATAGAACTTGGAACTACTTGATTGTGTCAAGTTTCTAAGAGCTAGCACAAACCGTGTTTGATTTAGAGTTCCAACTGCATGTATCCATATAGGAGAAAACAGAATGAAACCTAAAAATTAAAACTGTTACTGCCAACGAACGATTTAACCTAGGAGAACGAAATTTGGTGAGCCAAGTGGGATTGGGGTACTGATCGTTACCTGAAAGTGTCATCAAGATTGGGTGAAAAAATGTGTGCTGAGATTTCAGGAAACTCAGTTTTTTGGAAGCATGGCAACAACTTTCCATGAAAGTGATTTGCGCCAGTCTCTGCTTAGGGCTACATCAATAGGAAACAAACCATAGAGACAGAACTTGGAACTTCTTGATTGTGTCAAGGTTCAAAGAGCTAGCACAAACCGTGTTTGATTTAGAGTTCCAACTACATGTATCCATATAGGAGAAAACAGAGTTAAACCTAAAAATTAAAACTGTTACTGCCAACGAACGGTTTAACCTAGAAGAACGAAATTTGGTGAGCCAAGTGGGATTGGGGTACTGATCATTACCTGAAAGTGTCATCAAGATTGGGTGAAAAAATGTGTGCTGAGATTTCAGGAAACTCGTAGTTTTTTGGAAGCTACGCAACCCCTTTCCATGAAAGTGATTTGCGCCTGTCTCTGCTTAGGGCTACATCAATAGGAAACAAACCATAGAGATAGAACTTGGAACTACTTGATTGTGTCAAGTTTCAAAGAGCTAGCACAAACCGTGTTTGATTTAGAGTTCCAAATACATGTATCCATATAGGAGAAAACAGAGTGAAACCTAAAAATTAAAACTGTTACTGCCAACGAACGGTTTAATCTAGAAGAACGAAATTTGGTGAGAAAAATGGGATTGGTGTACTGATCATTACCTGAAAGTGTCATCAAGATTGGGTGAAAAAATGTGTGCTGAGATTTAAGGAAACTCGTAGTTTTTTGGAAGCTTGCCAACCCCTTTCCATGAAAGTGATTTGCGCCAGTCTCTGCTTAGGGCTACATCAATAGGAAACAAACCATAGAGATAGAACTTGGAACTACTTGATTGTGTCCAGTTTCAAAGAGCTAGCACAAACCGTGTTTGATTTAGAGTTCCAACTACATGTATCCATATAGGAGAAAACAGAGTGAAACCTAAAAATTAAAACTATTACTGCCAATGAACGGTTTAACCTAGAAGAACGAAATTTGGTGAGCCAAGTGGGATTGGGGTACTGATCATTACCTGAAAATATCATCAAGATTGGGTGAAAAAATGTGTGCTCAGAATTCACGAAACTCGTAGTTTTTTGGAAGCTTGGCAACCCCTTTCCATGAAAGTGATTTGTGCCAGTCTCTGCTTAGGGCTACATCAATAGGAAACAAACCATAGAGATAGAACTTGGAACTACTTGATTGTGTCAAGTTTCAAAGAGCTAGCACAAACCGTGTTTGATTTAGAGTTCCAACTACATGTATGCATATAGGAGAAAACAGAGTGAAACCTAAAAATTAAAACTGTTACTGCCAATGAACGGTTTAACGTAGAAGAACGAAATTTGGTGAGCCAAGTGGGATTGGGGTACTGATCATTACCTGATAGTGTCATCAACATTGGGTGAAAAAATGTGTGCTGAGATTTCAGGAAACCCAGTTTTTTGGAAGCTTGGCAACCCCTTTCCATTAAAGTGATTTGCGCCAGTCTCTGCTTAGGGCTACATCAATAGGAAACAAACCATAGAGATAGAACTTGGAACTACTTGATTGTGTCAAGTTTCAAAGAGCTAGCACAAACCTTGTTTGATTTCGAGTTCCAACTACATGTATCCATATAGGACTAAAAAGAGTGAACCTAAAAATTAAAACTGTTACTGACAATGAACGGTTTAACCTAGAAGAACGAAATTTGGTGAGCCAAGTGGGATTGGGGTACTGATCATTACCTGAAAGAGTCTTCAAGATTGGGTGAAAAAATGTGTGCTGATATTTCAGGAAACTCGTAGTTTTTTGGAAGCTTGGCAACCCCTATTAATGAAAGTGCTTTGCATCTATCTCTGCTTAGGGCTACATCAATAGGAAACAAACCATAGAGATAGAACTTGGAACTACTTGATTGTGTCAAGTTTCTAAGAGCTAGCACAAACCGTGTTTGATTTAGAGTTCCAACTACATGTATCCATATAGGAGAAAACAGAGTGAAACCTAAAAATTAAAACTGTTACTGCCAACGAACGATTTTACCTAGGAGAACGAAATTTGGTGAGCCAAGTGGGATTGGGGTACTGATCATTACCTGAAAGTGTCATCAAGATTGGGTGAAAAAATGTGTGCTGAGATTTCAGGAAACTCAGTTTTTTGGAAGCTTGGCAAACCCTTTCCATGAAAGTGATTTGCGCGAGTCTCTGCTTAGGGCTACATCAATAGGAAAGAAACCATAGAGATAGAACTTGGAACTACTTGATTGTGTCAAGTTTCAAAGAGCTCGCACAAACCTTGTTTGATTTCGAGTTCCAACTACATGTATCCATATAGGACTAAACAGAGTGAACCTAAAAATTAAAACTGTTACTGACAATGAACGGTTTAACCTAGAAGAACGAAATTCGGTGAGCCAAGTGGGATTGGGGTACTGATCATTACCTGAAAGAGTCTTCAAGATTGGGTGAAAAAACGTGTGCTGAGATTTCAGGAAACTCGTAATTTTTTGTAAGCTAGACAACCCCTTTCCATAAAAGTTATTTGCCCCAGTCTCTGCTTAGGGCTACATCAATAAAAAAAAAAAAACCATAAAGATAGAAGTTGGAACTACTTGATTGTGTCAATTTTCAAATAGCTAGCACAAACCGTGTTTGATTTAGAGTTCCAAATACATGTACCCACATAGGTGAAAACAGGGTGAAACCTAAAAATTAAAACTGTGACTGCCAACGAACGGTTTAACCTAGAAGAACGAAATTTGGTGAGCCAAGTGGGGTTGGGGTACTGCTCATTACCTGAAAGTGTCATCAAGATTGGGTGAAAAAATGTGTGCTGAGATTTCACGAAACTCGTAGTTTTTTGGAAGCTTGGCAACCCCTTTCCATGAAGGTGTTTTGCGCCAGTCTCTGCTTAGGGCTATATCAATAGGAAAAAATCCATAGAGATTGAACTTGGAACTACTTGATTGTGTAAAGTTGCAAAGAGCTAGCACAAACCGTGTTTGATTTAGAGTTCCAACTACATGTATCCATATAGGAGAAAACAGAGTGAAACCTAAAAATTAAAACTGTTACTGCCAACGAACGGTTTAACCTAGAAGAACGAAATTTGGTGAGCCAAGTGGGATTGGGGTACTGATCATTACCTGAAAGTGTCATGAAGATTGGGTGAAAAAATGTGTGCTGAGATGTAAGGAAACTCGTAGTTTTTTGGAAGCTTGGCAACCCCTTTCCATGAAAGTGATTTGCGCCAGTCTCTGCTTAGGGCTACATCAATAGGAAACAAACCATAGAGATAGAACTTGGAACTACTTGATTGTGTCAAGTTTTAAAGAGCTAGCAAATACCGTGTTTGATTTAGAGTGAAAACTCCATGTATCCATATAGGAGAAAACAGAGTGAAACCTAAAAATTAAAACTGTTACTGCCAACGAACGGTTTAACCTAGAAGAACGAAATTTGGTGAGCCAAGTGGGATTGGGGTACTGATTATTACTTGAAAGTGCCATCAAGATTGGGTGAAAAAATGTGTGCTCAGATTTCACGAAACTCGTAGTTTTTTGGAAGCTTATCAACCCCTTTCCATGAAAGTGATTTTCACCAGTCTCTGCTTAGGCCTACATCAATAGGAAACAAACCATAGAGATAGAACTTGTAACTACTTGATTGTGTCAAGTTTCAAAGAGCTAGCACAAACCTTCTTTGATTTAGAGTTCCAACTACATGTACCCACATAGGAGAAAACAGGGTGAAACCTAAAAATTAAAACTGTGACTGCCAACGAACGGTTTAACCTAGAAGAACGAAATTTGGTGATCCAAGTGGGATTGGGGTACTGATCATTACCTGAAAGTGCCATCAAGATTGGGTGAAAAAATGTGTGCTGAGATTTCAGGAAACCCTTAGTTTTTTGGAAGCTTGGCAACCCCTTTCCATGAAAGTGATTTGCCCCAGTCTCTGCTTAGGGCTACATCAATAGGAAACAAACCAAAGAGATAGAACTTGGAACTACTTGATTTTGTCAAGTTTCAAAGAGCTAGCACAAACCGTGTTTGATTTAGAGTTCCAAATACTTGTATCCATATAGGAGAAAACAGAGTGAAACCTAAAAATTAAAACTGTTACTGTCAACGAACGGTTTAACCTAGAAGAACGAAATTTGGTGAGCCAAGTGGGATTGGGGTACTGATCATTACCTGAAAGTGTGATGAAGATTGGGTGAAAAAATGTGTGCTCAGATTTCACGAAACTCGTAGTTTTTTGGAAGCTTGGCAACCCCTTTCCATGAAAGTGATTAGCACCAGTCTCTGCTTAGGGCTACATCAATAGGAAACAAACCATAGAGATAGAACTTGGAACTACTTGATTGTGTCACGTTTCAAAGAGCTAGTACAAACCGTGTTTGATTTAGAGTTCCAACCCCATGTATCCATATAGGAGAAAACAGAGTGACCTAAAAATTAAAACTGTGACTGCCAACGAACGGATTAACCTAGAAGAACGAAATTTGGTGAGCCAAGTATGATTGGGGTAGTGATCATTACCTGAAAGTGTCATGGAGATTGGGTCAAAAAATGTGTGCTGAGATTTCAGGAAACTCGTAGTTTTACGGAAGCTTGGCAACCCCTTTCCTTGAAAGTGATTTGCGCCAGTCTCTGCTTAGGGCTACTCAATAGGAAACAAACCATAGGGAAGAACTTGGGACTACTTGACTGTGTCAAGTTTCAAAGAGCTAGCACAAACCGTGTTTGATTTAGAGTTCCAACTACATGTACCCACATAGGAGAAAACAGGGTGAAACTTAAAAATTAAAACTGTGACTGCCAACGAACGGTTTAACCTAGAAGAACGAAATTTGGTGAGCCAAGTGGGATTGGGGTACTGCTCATTACCTGAAAGTGTCATCAAGATTGGGTGAAAAAATGTGTGCTGAGATTTCACGAAACTCGTAGTTTTTTGGAAGCTTGGCAACCCCTTTCCATGAAGGTGATTTGCGCCAGTCTCTGCTTAGGGCTACATCAATAGGAAACAAACCATAGAGATAGAACTTGGAACTACTTGATTGTGTCAAGTTTCAAAGAGCTAGCACACACCGTGTTTGATTTAGAGATCCAACTCCATGTATCCACATAGGAGAAAACAGAGTGAAACCTAAAAATTAAAACTGTGACTGCCAATGAACGGTTTAACCTAGAAGAACGAAATTTGGTGAGCCAAGTGGGATTGGGGTACTGATCATTACCTGAAAATATCATCAAGATTGGGTGAAAAAATGTGTGCTCAGAATTCACGAAACTCGTAGTTTTTTGGAAGCTTGGCAACCCATTTCCATGAAAGTGATTTGCGCCAGTCTCTGCTTAGAGATACATCAATAGGAAACAAACCATAGAGATAGAACTTGGAACTACTTGATTGTGTCAAGTTTCAAAGAGCTAGCACAAACCGTGTTTGATTTAGAGTTCCAACTACATGTATCCATATAGGAGAAAACAGAGTGAAACCTAAAAATTTAAACTGTTACTGCCAACGAACGGTTTAACTTAGAAGAACGAAATTTGGTGAGCCAAGTGCGATTGGGTACTGATCATTACCTGAAAGTGTCATCAAGATTGGGTGAAAAAATGTGTGCTCAGATTTCACGAAACTCGTAGTTTTTTGGAAGCTTGGCAACCCCTTTCCATGAACGTGATTTGCGCCTGTTTCTGCTTAGGGCTACATCAATAAAAAACAAACCATAGAGATAGAACTTGGAACTACTTTATTGTGCCAAGTTTTAAAGAGCTAGCACAAACCGTGTTTGATTTAGAGTTCCAACTACATGTATCCATATAGGAGAAAACAGAGTGAAACCTAAAAATTAAAACTGTTACTGCCAATGAACGGTTTAACCTAGAAGAACGAAATTTGGTGAGCCAAGTGGGATTGGGGTACTGATCATTACCTGAAAATATCATCAAGATTGGGTGAAAAAATGTGTGCTCAGAATTCACGAAACTCGTAGTTTTTTGGAAGCTTGCAACCCCTTTCCATGAAAGTGATTTGCGCCAGTCTCTGCTTAGGGCTACATCAATAGGAAACAAACCATAGAGATAGAACTTGGAACTACTTGATTGTGTCAAGTTTCAAAGAGCTAGCACAAACCGAGTTTGATTTAGAGTTCCAACTACATGTATCCATATAGGAGAAAACAGAGTGAAACCTAAAAATTAAAACTATTACTGCCAATGAACGGTTTAACCTAGAAGAACGAAATTTGGTGAGCCAAGTGGGATTGGGGTACTGATCATTACCTGAAAATATCATCAAGATTGGGTGAAAAAATGTGTGCTCAGAATTCACGAAACTCGTAGTTTTTTGGAAGCTTGGCAACCCCTTTCCATGAAAGTGATTTGTGCCAGTCTCTGCTTAGGGCTACATCAATAGGAAACAAACCATAGAGATAGAACTTGGAACTACTTGATTGTGTCAAGTTTCAAAGAGCTAGCACAAACCGTGTTTGATTTAGAGTTCCAACTACATGTATCCATATATGAGAAAACATAGTGAAACCTAAGAATTAAAACACTTACTGCCAATGAACGGTTTAACCTAGAAGAACCAAATTTGGTGAGCCAAATGGGATTGGGGTACTGATCATTACCTGAAAGTGTCATCAAGATTGGGTGAAAAAAAGTGTGCTCAGATTTCACGAAACTCGTAGTTTTTTGGAAGCTTGGCAACCCCTTTCCATGAAAGTGATTTGCGCCAGTCTCTGCTTAGGGCTACATCAATAGGAAACAAACCATAGAGATAGAACTTGGAACTACTTGATTGTGTCAAGTTTCAAAGAGCTAGCACAAACCGTGTTTGATTTAGAGTTCCAACTACATGTATCCATATAGGAGAAAACAGAGTGAAACCTAAGAATTAAAACTCTTACTGCCAATGAACGGTTTAACCTAGAAGAACGAAATTTGGTGAGCCAAATGGGATTGGGGTACTGATGATTACCTGAAAGTGTCATCAAGATTGGTTCGAAAAATGTGTGCTGAGATTTCAGAAAACTCGTAGTTTTTTGGAAGCTTGGCAACCCCTTTCTATGAAAGTGATTTGCGCCAGTCTCTGCTTAGGGCTACATCAATACGAAACAAACCATAGAGATAGAACTTGGAACTACTTTATTGTGTGAAGTTTCAAGCTAACACAAACTGTGTTTGATTTAGAGTTCCAACTACATGTATCCATATAGGAGAAAACAGAGTGAAACCTAAAAATTAAAACTGTTACTGCCAACAAACGGTTTAACCTAGAAGAACGAAATTTGGTGAGCCAAGTGGGATTGGGGTACTGATCATTACCTGAAAGTGTCATCAAGACTGGGTGAAAATTTGTGTGCTGAGATTTCAGGAAACTCGTAGTTTTTTGGAAGCTTGGCAATCCATTTACATGAAAGTGATTTGCGCCAGTCTCTGCTTAGGGCTACATCAATAGGAAACAAACCACAGAGATAGAACTTGGAACTACTTGATTGTGTCAAGTTTCAAAGAGCTAGCACAAACCGTGTTTGATTTAGAGTTCCAACTCCATGTATCCATATAGGAGAAAACAGAGTGAAACCTAAAAATTAAAACTGTGACTGCCAACGAACGGTTTAACCTAGAAGAACGAAATTTGGTGAGCCAAGTGGGGTTGGGGTACTGCTCATTACCTGAAAGTGTCATCAAGATTGGGTGAAAAAATGTGTGCTGAGATTTCACGAAACTCGTAGTTTTTTGGAAGCTTGGCAACCCCTTTCCATGAAGGTGTTTTGCGCCAGTCTCTGCTTAGGGCTATATCAATAGGAAAAAATCCATAGAGATTGAACTTGGAACTACTTGATTGTGTAAAGTTGCAAAGAGCTAGCACAAACCGTGTTTGATTTAGAGTTCCAACTACATGTATCCATATAGGAGAAAACAGAGTGAAACCTAAAAATTAAAACTGTTACTGCCAACGAACGGTTTAACCTAGAAGAACGAAATTTGGTGAGCCAAGTGGGATTGGGGTACTGATCATTACCTGAAAGTGTCATCAAGATTGGGTGAAAAAATGTGTGCTGAGATGTAAGGAAACTCGTAGTTTTTTGGAAGCTTGGCAACCCCTTTCCATGAAAGTGATTTGCGCCAGTCTCTGCTTAGGGCTACATCAATAGGAAACAAACCATAGAGATAGAACTTGGAACTACTTGATTGTGTCAAGTTTTAAAGAGCTAGCAAATACCGTGTTTGATTTAGAGTGAAAACTCCATGTATCCATATAGGAGAAAACAGAGTGAAACCTAAAAATTAAAACTGTTACTGCCAACGAACGGTTTAACCTAGAAGAACGAAATTTGGTGAGCCAAGTGGGATTGGGGTACTGATTATTACTTGAAAGTGCCATCAAGATTGGGTGAAAAAATGTGTGCTCAGATTTCACGAAACTCGTAGTTTTTTGGAAGCTTATCAACCCCTTTCCATGAAAGTGATTTTCACCAGTCTCTGCTTAGGCCTACATCAATAGGAAACAAACCATAGAGATAGAACTTGTAACTACTTGATTGTGTCAAGTTTCAAAGAGCTAGCACAAACCTTCTTTGATTTAGAGTTCCAACTACATGTACCCACATAGGAGAAAACAGGGTGAAACCTAAAAATTAAAACTGTGACTGCCAACGAACGGTTTAACCTAGAAGAACGAAATTTGGTGATCCAAGTGGGATTGGGGTACTGATCATTACCTGAAAGTGCCATCAAGATTGGGTGAAAAAATGTGTGCTGAGATTTCAGGAAACCCTTAGTTTTTTGGAAGCTTGGCAACCCCTTTCCATGAAAGTGATTTGCCCCAGTCTCTGCTTAGGGCTACATCAATAGGAAACAAACCAAAGAGATAGAACTTGGAACTACTTGATTTTGTCAAGTTTCAAAGAGCTAGCACAAACCGTGTTTGATTTAGAGTTCCAAATACTTGTATCCATATAGGAGAAAACAGAGTGAAACCTAAAAATTAAAACTGTTACTGTCAACGAACGGTTTAACCTAGAAGAACGAAATTTGGTGAGCCAAGTGGGATTGGGGTACTGATCATTACCTGAAAGTGTGATGAAGATTGGGTGAAAAAATGTGTGCTCAGATTTCACGAAACTCGTAGTTTTTTGGAAGCTTGGCAACCCCTTTCCATGAAAGTGATTAGCACCAGTCTCTGCTTAGGGCTACATCAATAGGAAACAAACCATAGAGATAGAACTTGGAACTACTTGATTGTGTCACGTTTCAAAGAGCTAGTACAAACCGTGTTTGATTTAGAGTTCCAACCCCATGTATCCATATAGGAGAAAACAGAGTGACCTAAAAATTAAAACTGTGACTGCCAACGAACGGATTAACCTAGAAGAACGAAATTTGGTGAGCCAAGTATGATTGGGGTAGTGATCATTACCTGAAAGTGTCATGGAGATTGGGTCAAAAAATGTGTGCTGAGATTTCAGGAAACTCGTAGTTTTACGGAAGCTTGGCAACCCCTTTCCTTGAAAGTGATTTGCGCCAGTCTCTGCTTAGGGCTACTCAATAGGAAACAAACCATAGGGAAGAACTTGGGACTACTTGACTGTGTCAAGTTTCAAAGAGCTAGCACAAACCGTGTTTGATTTAGAGTTCCAACTACATGTACCCACATAGGAGAAAACAGGGTGAAACTTAAAAATTAAAACTGTGACTGCCAACGAACGGTTTAACCTAGAAGAACGAAATTTGGTGAGCCAAGTGGGATTGGGGTACTGCTCATTACCTGAAAGTGTCATCAAGATTGGGTGAAAAAATGTGTGCTGAGATTTCACGAAACTCGTAGTTTTTTGGAAGCTTGGCAACCCCTTTCCATGAAGGTGATTTGCGCCAGTCTCTGCTTAGGGCTACATCAATAGGAAACAAACCATAGAGATAGAACTTGGAACTACTTGATTGTGTCAAGTTTCAAAGAGCTAGCACACACCGTGTTTGATTTAGAGATCCAACTCCATGTATCCACATAGGAGAAAACAGAGTGAAACCTAAAAATTAAAACTGTGACTGCCAATGAACGGTTTAACCTAGAAGAACGAAATTTGGTGAGCCAAGTGGGATTGGGGTACTGATCATTACCTGAAAATATCATCAAGATTGGGTGAAAAAATGTGTGCTCAGAATTCACGAAACTCGTAGTTTTTTGGAAGCTTGGCAACCCATTTCCATGAAAGTGATTTGCGCCAGTCTCTGCTTAGAGATACATCAATAGGAAACAAACCATAGAGATAGAACTTGGAACTACTTGATTGTGTCAAGTTTCAAAGAGCTAGCACAAACCGTGTTTGATTTAGAGTTCCAACTACATGTATCCATATAGGAGAAAACAGAGTGAAACCTAAAAATTTAAACTGTTACTGCCAACGAACGGTTTAACTTAGAAGAACGAAATTTGGTGAGCCAAGTGCGATTGGGTACTGATCATTACCTGAAAGTGTCATCAAGATTGGGTGAAAAAATGTGTGCTCAGATTTCACGAAACTCGTAGTTTTTTGGAAGCTTGGCAACCCCTTTCCATGAACGTGATTTGCGCCTGTTTCTGCTTAGGGCTACATCAATAAAAAACAAACCATAGAGATAGAACTTGGAACTACTTTATTGTGCCAAGTTTTAAAGAGCTAGCACAAACCGTGTTTGATTTAGAGTTCCAACTACATGTATCCATATAGGAGAAAACAGAGTGAAACCTAAAAATTAAAACTGTTACTGCCAATGAACGGTTTAACCTAGAAGAACGAAATTTGGTGAGCCAAGTGGGATTGGGGTACTGATCATTACCTGAAAATATCATCAAGATTGGGTGAAAAAATGTGTGCTCAGAATTCACGAAACTCGTAGTTTTTTGGAAGCTTGCAACCCCTTTCCATGAAAGTGATTTGCGCCAGTCTCTGCTTAGGGCTACATCAATAGGAAACAAACCATAGAGATAGAACTTGGAACTACTTGATTGTGTCAAGTTTCAAAGAGCTAGCACAAACCGAGTTTGATTTAGAGTTCCAACTACATGTATCCATATAGGAGAAAACAGAGTGAAACCTAAAAATTAAAACTATTACTGCCAATGAACGGTTTAACCTAGAAGAACGAAATTTGGTGAGCCAAGTGGGATTGGGGTACTGATCATTACCTGAAAATATCATCAAGATTGGGTGAAAAAATGTGTGCTCAGAATTCACGAAACTCGTAGTTTTTTGGAAGCTTGGCAACCCCTTTCCATGAAAGTGATTTGTGCCAGTCTCTGCTTAGGGCTACATCAATAGGAAACAAACCATAGAGATAGAACTTGGAACTACTTGATTGTGTCAAGTTTCAAAGAGCTAGCACAAACCGTGTTTGATTTAGAGTTCCAACTACATGTATCCATATATGAGAAAACATAGTGAAACCTAAGAATTAAAACTCTTACTGCCAATGAACGGTTTAACCTAGAAGAACCAAATTTGGTGAGCCAAATGGGATTGGGGTACTGATCATTACCTGAAAGTGTCATCAAGATTGGGTGAAAAAAAGTGTGCTCAGATTTCACGAAACTCGTAGTTTTTTGGAAGCTTGGCAACCCCTTTCCATGAAAGTGATTTGCGCCAGTCTCTGCTTAGGGCTACATCAATAGGAAACAAACCATAGAGATAGAACTTGGAACTACTTGATTGTGTCAAGTTTCAAAGAGCTAGCACAAACCGTGTTTGATTTAGAGTTCCAACTACATGTATCCATATAGGAGAAAACAGAGTGAAACCTAAGAATTAAAACTCTTACTGCCAATGAACGGTTTAACCTAGAAGAACGAAATTTGGTGAGCCAAATGGGATTGGGGTACTGATGATTACCTGAAAGTGTCATCAAGATTGGTTCGAAAAATGTGTGCTGAGATTTCAGAAAACTCGTAGTTTTTTGGAAGCTTGGCAACCCCTTTCTATGAAAGTGATTTGCGCCAGTCTCTGCTTAGGGCTACATCAATACGAAACAAACCATAGAGATAGAACTTGGAACTACTTTATTGTGTGAAGTTTCAAGCTAACACAAACTGTGTTTGATTTAGAGTTCCAACTACATGTATCCATATAGGAGAAAACAGAGTGAAACCTAAAAATTAAAACTGTTACTGCCAACAAACGGTTTAACCTAGAAGAACGAAATTTGGTGAGCCAAGTGGGATTGGGGTACTGATCATTACCTGAAAGTGTCATCAAGACTGGGTGAAAATTTGTGTGCTGAGATTTCAGGAAACTCGTAGTTTTTTGGAAGCTTGGCAATCCATTTACATGAAAGTGATTTGCGCCAGTCTCTGCTTAGGGCTACATCAATAGGAAACAAACCACAGAGATAGAACTTGGAACTACTTGATTGTGTCAAGTTTCAAAGAGCTAGCACAAACCGTGTTTGATTTAGAGTTCCAACTCCATGTATCCATATAGGAGAAAACAGAGTGAAACCTAAAAATTAAAACTGTGACTGCCAACGAACGGTTTAACCTAGAAGAACGAAATTTGGTGAGCCAAGTGGGGTTGGGGTACTGCTCATTACCTGAAAGTGTCATCAAGATTGGGTGAAAAAATGTGTGCTGAGATTTCACGAAACTCGTAGTTTTTTGGAAGCTTGGCAACCCCTTTCCATGAAGGTGTTTTGCGCCAGTCTCTGCTTAGGGCTATATCAATAGGAAAAAATCCATAGAGATTGAACTTGGAACTACTTGATTGTGTAAAGTTGCAAAGAGCTAGCACAAACCGTGTTTGATTTAGAGTTCCAACTACATGTATCCATATAGGAGAAAACAGAGTGAAACCTAAAAATTAAAACTGTTACTGCCAACGAACGGTTTAACCTAGAAGAACGAAATTTGGTGAGCCAAGTGGGATTGGGGTACTGATCATTACCTGAAAGTGTCATCAAGATTGGGTGAAAAAATGTGTGCTGAGATGTAAGGAAACTCGTAGTTTTTTGGAAGCTTGGCAACCCCTTTCCATGAAAGTGATTTGCGCCAGTCTCTGCTTAGGGCTACATCAATAGGAAACAAACCATAGAGATAGAACTTGGAACTACTTGATTGTGTCAAGTTTTAAAGAGCTAGCAAATACCGTGTTTGATTTAGAGTGAAAACTCCATGTATCCATATAGGAGAAAACAGAGTGAAACCTAAAAATTAAAACTGTTACTGCCAACGAACGGTTTAACCTAGAAGAACGAAATTTGGTGAGCCAAGTGGGATTGGGGTACTGATTATTACTTGAAAGTGCCATCAAGATTGGGTGAAAAAATGTGTGCTCAGATTTCACGAAACTCGTAGTTTTTTGGAAGCTTATCAACCCCTTTCCATGAAAGTGATTTTCACCAGTCTCTGCTTAGGCCTACATCAATAGGAAACAAACCATAGAGATAGAACTTGTAACTACTTGATTGTGTCAAGTTTCAAAGAGCTAGCACAAACCTTCTTTGATTTAGAGTTCCAACTACATGTACCCACATAGGAGAAAACAGGGTGAAACCTAAAAATTAAAACTGTGACTGCCAACGAACGGTTTAACCTAGAAGAACGAAATTTGGTGATCCAAGTGGGATTGGGGTACTGATCATTACCTGAAAGTGCCATCAAGATTGGGTGAAAAAATGTGTGCTGAGATTTCAGGAAACCCTTAGTTTTTTGGAAGCTTGGCAACCCCTTTCCATGAAAGTGATTTGCCCCAGTCTCTGCTTAGGGCTACATCAATAGGAAACAAACCAAAGAGATAGAACTTGGAACTACTTGATTTTGTCAAGTTTCAAAGAGCTAGCACAAACCGTGTTTGATTTAGAGTTCCAAATACTTGTATCCATATAGGAGAAAACAGAGTGAAACCTAAAAATTAAAACTGTTACTGTCAACGAACGGTTTAACCTAGAAGAACGAAATTTGGTGAGCCAAGTGGGATTGGGGTACTGATCATTACCTGAAAGTGTGATGAAGATTGGGTGAAAAAATGTGTGCTCAGATTTCACGAAACTCGTAGTTTTTTGGAAGCTTGGCAACCCCTTTCCATGAAAGTGATTAGCACCAGTCTCTGCTTAGGGCTACATCAATAGGAAACAAACCATAGAGATAGAACTTGGAACTACTTGATTGTGTCACGTTTCAAAGAGCTAGTACAAACCGTGTTTGATTTAGAGTTCCAACCCCATGTATCCATATAGGAGAAAACAGAGTGACCTAAAAATTAAAACTGTGACTGCCAACGAACGGATTAACCTAGAAGAACGAAATTTGGTGAGCCAAGTATGATTGGGGTAGTGATCATTACCTGAAAGTGTCATGGAGATTGGGTCAAAAAATGTGTGCTGAGATTTCAGGAAACTCGTAGTTTTACGGAAGCTTGGCAACCCCTTTCCTTGAAAGTGATTTGCGCCAGTCTCTGCTTAGGGCTACTCAATAGGAAACAAACCATAGGGAAGAACTTGGGACTACTTGACTGTGTCAAGTTTCAAAGAGCTAGCACAAACCGTGTTTGATTTAGAGTTCCAACTACATGTACCCACATAGGAGAAAACAGGGTGAAACTTAAAAATTAAAACTGTGACTGCCAACGAACGGTTTAACCTAGAAGAACGAAATTTGGTGAGCCAAGTGGGATTGGGGTACTGCTCATTACCTGAAAGTGTCATCAAGATTGGGTGAAAAAATGTGTGCTGAGATTTCACGAAACTCGTAGTTTTTTGGAAGCTTGGCAACCCCTTTCCATGAAGGTGATTTGCGCCAGTCTCTGCTTAGGGCTACATCAATAGGAAACAAACCATAGAGATAGAACTTGGAACTACTTGATTGTGTCAAGTTTCAAAGAGCTAGCACACACCGTGTTTGATTTAGAGATCCAACTCCATGTATCCACATAGGAGAAAACAGAGTGAAACCTAAAAATTAAAACTGTGACTGCCAATGAACGGTTTAACCTAGAAGAACGAAATTTGGTGAGCCAAGTGGGATTGGGGTACTGATCATTACCTGAAAATATCATCAAGATTGGGTGAAAAAATGTGTGCTCAGAATTCACGAAACTCGTAGTTTTTTGGAAGCTTGGCAACCCATTTCCATGAAAGTGATTTGCGCCAGTCTCTGCTTAGAGATACATCAATAGGAAACAAACCATAGAGATAGAACTTGGAACTACTTGATTGTGTCAAGTTTCAAAGAGCTAGCACAAACCGTGTTTGATTTAGAGTTCCAACTACATGTATCCATATAGGAGAAAACAGAGTGAAACCTAAAAATTTAAACTGTTACTGCCAACGAACGGTTTAACTTAGAAGAACGAAATTTGGTGAGCCAAGTGCGATTGGGTACTGATCATTACCTGAAAGTGTCATCAAGATTGGGTGAAAAAATGTGTGCTCAGATTTCACGAAACTCGTAGTTTTTTGGAAGCTTGGCAACCCCTTTCCATGAACGTGATTTGCGCCTGTTTCTGCTTAGGGCTACATCAATAAAAAACAAACCATAGAGATAGAACTTGGAACTACTTTATTGTGCCAAGTTTTAAAGAGCTAGCACAAACCGTGTTTGATTTAGAGTTCCAACTACATGTATCCATATAGGAGAAAACAGAGTGAAACCTAAAAATTAAAACTGTTACTGCCAATGAACGGTTTAACCTAGAAGAACGAAATTTGGTGAGCCAAGTGGGATTGGGGTACTGATCATTACCTGAAAATATCATCAAGATTGGGTGAAAAAATGTGTGCTCAGAATTCACGAAACTCGTAGTTTTTTGGAAGCTTGCAACCCCTTTCCATGAAAGTGATTTGCGCCAGTCTCTGCTTAGGGCTACATCAATAGGAAACAAACCATAGAGATAGAACTTGGAACTACTTGATTGTGTCAAGTTTCAAAGAGCTAGCACAAACCGAGTTTGATTTAGAGTTCCAACTACATGTATCCATATAGGAGAAAACAGAGTGAAACCTAAAAATTAAAACTATTACTGCCAATGAACGGTTTAACCTAGAAGAACGAAATTTGGTGAGCCAAGTGGGATTGGGGTACTGATCATTACCTGAAAATATCATCAAGATTGGGTGAAAAAATGTGTGCTCAGAATTCACGAAACTCGTAGTTTTTTGGAAGCTTGGCAACCCCTTTCCATGAAAGTGATTTGTGCCAGTCTCTGCTTAGGGCTACATCAATAGGAAACAAACCATAGAGATAGAACTTGGAACTACTTGATTGTGTCAAGTTTCAAAGAGCTAGCACAAACCGTGTTTGATTTAGAGTTCCAACTACATGTATCCATATATGAGAAAACATAGTGAAACCTAAGAATTAAAACTCTTACTGCCAATGAACGGTTTAACCTAGAAGAACCAAATTTGGTGAGCCAAATGGGATTGGGGTACTGATCATTACCTGAAAGTGTCATCAAGATTGGGTGAAAAAAAGTGTGCTCAGATTTCACGAAACTCGTAGTTTTTTGGAAGCTTGGCAACCCCTTTCCATGAAAGTGATTTGCGCCAGTCTCTGCTTAGGGCTACATCAATAGGAAACAAACCATAGAGATAGAACTTGGAACTACTTGATTGTGTCAAGTTTCAAAGAGCTAGCACAAACCGTGTTTGATTTAGAGTTCCAACTACATGTATCCATATAGGAGAAAACAGAGTGAAACCTAAGAATTAAAACTCTTACTGCCAATGAACGGTTTAACCTAGAAGAACGAAATTTGGTGAGCCAAATGGGATTGGGGTACTGATGATTACCTGAAAGTGTCATCAAGATTGGTTCGAAAAATGTGTGCTGAGATTTCAGAAAACTCGTAGTTTTTTGGAAGCTTGGCAACCCCTTTCTATGAAAGTGATTTGCGCCAGTCTCTGCTTAGGGCTACATCAATACGAAACAAACCATAGAGATAGAACTTGGAACTACTTTATTGTGTGAAGTTTCAAGCTAACACAAACTGTGTTTGATTTAGAGTTCCAACTACATGTATCCATATAGGAGAAAACAGAGTGAAACCTAAAAATTAAAACTGTTACTGCCAACAAACGGTTTAACCTAGAAGAACGAAATTTGGTGAGCCAAGTGGGATTGGGGTACTGATCATTACCTGAAAGTGTCATCAAGACTGGGTGAAAATTTGTGTGCTGAGATTTCAGGAAACTCGTAGTTTTTTGGAAGCTTGGCAATCCATTTACATGAAAGTGATTTGCGCCAGTCTCTGCTTAGGGCTACATCAATAGGAAACAAACCACAGAGATAGAACTTGGAACTACTTGATTGTGTCAAGTTTCAAAGAGCTAGCACAAACCGTGTTTGATTTAGAGTTCCAACTCCATGTATCCATATAGGAGAAAACAGAGTGAAACCTAAAAATTAAAACTGTTACTGCCTACGAACGGTTTAATCTAGAAGAACGAAATTTGGTTAGCCAAGTGGATTGGGGTACTGATCTTTACCTGAAAGTGTCATCAAGACTGGGTGAAAAAATGTGTGCTGAGATTTCAGGAAACTCGTAGGTTTTTGGAAGCTTGGCAATCCCTTTCCATGAAAGTGATTTGCGCCAGTCTCTGCTTAGTGCTAGATCAATAGGAAACAAACCATAGAGATAGAACTTGGAACTACTTGATTGTGTCCAGTTTCAAAGAGCTAGCACAAACCGTGTATGATTTAGAGTTCCAACTACATGTATCCATATAGGAGAAAACAGAGTGAAACCTAAAAATTAAAACTGTTACTGACAACGAACGGTTTAACATAGAAGAACGAAATTTGGTGAGCCAAGTGGGATTGGGGTACTGATCATTACCTGAAAGTGTCATCAAGACTGGGTGAAAATATGTGTGCTGAGATTTCAGGAAACTTGTAGTTTTTTGGAAGCTTGGCAATCCATTTCCATGAAAGTGATTTGCGCCAGTCTCTGCTTAGGGCTACATCAATAGGAAACAAACCATAGAGATAGAACTTGGAACTACTTGATTGTGACAAGTTTCAAAGAGCTAGCACAAACCGTGTTTGATTTAGAGTTCCAACTACATGTATCCATATAGGAGAAAACAGAGTGAAACCTAAAAATTAATAATTTACTGCCAATGAACGGTTTAACCTAGAAGAACGAAATTGGTGAACCAAGTGGGTTTCGGGTACTGATCATTACCTGAAAGTGTCATGAAAATTGGGTGAAAAAATGTGTGCTGAGTTTTCAGGAAAATCATAGTTTTTTGGAAGCTTGGGAACCCCTTTCTTTAAAGTGATTTGTTCCAGTCTCTGCTTAGGTCTACATCAATGGGAAACAAACCATAGAGATAGAACTTGGAACTACTTGATTGTGTCAAGTTTCAAAGAGCTAGCACAAGCCATGTTTGATTTAGAGTTCCAACTACATGTATCGATATAGGAGAAAACAGAGTGAAACCTAAATTTAAAACTGTTACTGCCAACGAATGGTTTAACCTAGAAGAACGCAATTGGTGAGCCAAGTGGGATTGGGGTACTGATCATTACCTGAAAGTGTCATCAAGATTGGGTGAAAAAATGTGTGCTCAGATTTCACGAAACTCGAAGTTTTTTGGAAGCTTGGCAACCCCTTTCCATGAAAGTGATTTGCACCAGTCTCTGCTTAGGGCTACATCAATAGGAAACAAACCATAGAGATAGTACTTGGAACTACTTGATTGTGTCAAGTTTCAAAGAGCTAGCACAAACCTTGTTTGATTTCGAGTTCCAACTATATGTATCCATATAGGACTAAACAGAGTGAACCTAAAAATTAAAACTGTTACTGACAATGAATGGTTTAACCTAGAAGAACGAAATTTGGTGAGCCAAGTGGGATTGGGGTACTGATCATTACCTGAAAGAGTCTTCAAGATTGGGTGAAAAAATGTGTGCTGATATTTCAGGAAACTTGTAGTTTTTTGGAAGCTTGGCAACCCCTATTAATGAAAGTGCTTTGCATCAGTCTCTACTTAGGGCTACATCAATAGGAAACAAACCATAGAGATAGAACTTGGAAGTACTTGATTGTGTCAAATTTCAAAGAGCTAGCACAAACCGTGTTTGATTTAGAGTTCCAACTACATGTATCCATATAGGAGAAAACAGAGTGAAACCTAAAAATTAAAACTGTTACTGCCAACGAACGGTTTAACCTAGAAGAACGAAATTTGGTGATCCAAGTGGGATTGGGGTACTGATCATTACCTGAAAGTGTCATCAAGATTGGGTGAAAAAATGTGTGCTGAGATTTCAGGAGACTCGTAGTTTTTTGGAAGCTTGGCAACCCCTTTCCATGAAAGTGATTTGCGCCAGTCTCTGCTTAGGGCTACATCAATAGGAAACAAACCATAGAGATAGAACTTGGAACTACTTCATTGTGTCCAGTTGCAAAGAGCTAGCACAAACCATGTTTGATTTAGAGTTCCAACTACATGTATCCATATAGGAGAAAACAGAGTGAAACCTAAAAACTAAAACTGTTACTGCCAACGAACGGTTTAACCTAGAAGAACGAAATTTGGTGAGCCAAGTGTGATTGGGGTACTGATCATTACCTGAAAGTGTCATGAAGATTGGGTGAAAAAATGTGTGCTGAGATTTGAGGAAAATCAGAGTTTTTTGGAAGCTTGGCAACCCCTTTCCATGAAAGTGATTTGCGCCTGCGTCTGCTTAGGTCTACATCAATAGGAAACCAACCATAGAGATAGAACTTGGAACTACTTTATTGTGCCAAGTTTCAAAGAGCTAGCACAAACCCTATTTGATTTAGACTTCCAAATCCATATATCCATAGAGGAGAAAACAGAGTGAAACCTAAAAATTAAAACTGTTACTGCCAACGAACGGTTTAACCTAGAACAACGAAATTTGGTGAGCCAAGTGGGATTGGGGTACTGATCATTACCTGAAAGTGTCATCAAGATTGGGTGAAAAAATGTGTGCTGAGATTTCAGGAAACTCATAGTTTTTTGGAAGCTTGGCAACCCCTTTCCATGAAAGAGATTTGCACCAGTATCTGCTTAGGACTACATCAATTGGAAACAAACCATAGAGATAGAACTTGGAACTACTTGATTGTGTCAAGTTTCAAAGAGCTAGCACAAACCGTGTTTGATTTAGAGTTCCAACTACATGTATCCATATAGGAGAAAACAGAGTGAAACCTAAAAATTAAAACTGTTACTGCCAACGAACGGTTTAACCTAGAAGAACGAAATTTGGTGATCCAAGTGGGATTGGGGTACTGATCATTACCTGAAAGTTTCATCAAGATTGGGTGAAAAAATGTGTGCTGAGATTTCAGGAGACTCGTAGTTTTTTGGAAGCTTGGCAACCCCTTTCCATGAAAGTGATTTGCGCCAGTCTCTGCTTAGGGCTACATCAATAGGAAACAAACCATAGAGATAGAACTTGGAACTACTTCATTGTGTCCAGTTGCAAAGAGCTAGCACAAACCATGTTTGATTTAGAGTTCCAACTACATGTATCCATATAGGAGAAAACAGAGTGAAACCTAAAAATTAAAACTGTTACTGCCAACGAACGGTTTAACCTAGAAGAACGAAATTTGGTGAGCCAAGTGTGATTGGGGTACTGATCATTACCTGAAAGTGTCATGAAGATTGGGTGAAAAAATGTGTGCTGAGATTTGAGGAAAATCAGAGTTTTTTGGAAGCTTGGCAACCCCTTTCCATGAAAGTGATTTGCGCCTGCGTCTGCTTAGGTCTACATCAATAGGAAACCAACCATAGAGATAGAACTTGGAACTGCTTTATTGTGCCAAGTTTCAAAGACCTAGCACAAACCCTATTTGATTTAGACTTCCAATTCCATATATCCATAGAGGAGAAAACAGAGTGAAACCTAAAAATTAAAACTGTTACTGCCAACGAACGGTTTAACCTAGAACAACGAAATTTGGTGAGCCAAGTGGGATTGGGGTACTGATCATTACCTGAAAGTGTCATCAAGATTGGGTGAAAAAATGTGTGCTGAGATTTCAGGAAACTCATAGTTTTTTGGAAGCTTGGCAACCCCTTTCCATGAAAGAGATTTGCACCAGTATCTGCTTAGGGCTACATCAATTGGAAACAAACCATAGAGATAGAACTTGGAACTACATGATTGTGTCAAGTTTCAAAGAGCTAGCACAAACCGTGTTTGATTTAGAGTTCCAACTACATGTATCCATATAGGAGAAAACATAGTGAAACCTAAGAAATAAAACTCTTACTGCCAATGAACGGTTTATCCTAGAAGAACGAAATTTGGTGAGCCAAATGGGATTGGGGTACTGATCATTACCTGAAAGTGTCATCAAGATTGGGTGAAAAAATGTGTGCTCAGATTTCACGAAACTCGTAGTTTTTTGGAAGCTTGCCCACCCCTTTCCATGAAAGTGATTTGCGCCAGTCTCTGCTTAGGGCTACATCAATAGGAAACAAACCATAGAGATAGAACTTCGAACTACTTGATTGTGTCCAGTTTCAAAGAGCTAGCACAAACCGTGTTTGATTTAGAGTTCCAACTACATGTATCCATATAGGAGAAAACAGAGTGAAACCTAAAAATTAAAACTGTTACTCCCAACGAACGGTTTAACCTAGAAGAACGACATTTGGTGAGCCAAGTGGGATTGGGTACTGATCATTACCTGAAAGTGTCATCAAGATTGGGTGAAAAAATGTGTGCTGAGATTTCACGAAACTCGTAGTCTTTTGGAAGCTTGGCAAACCCTTTCAATAAAAGTGATTTGCGCCAGTCTCTGCTTAGGGCTACATCAATAGGAAACAAACCATAGAGACAGAACTTGGAACTTCTTGATTGTGTCAAGGTTCAAAGAGCTAGCACAAACCGTGTTTGATTTAGAGTTCCAACTACATGTATCCATATAGGAGAAAACAGAGTGAAACCTAAAAATTAAAACTGTTACTTCCAACGAACGGTTTAACCTAGAAGAACAAAATTTGGTGAGCCAAGTGGGATTGGGGTACTGATCATTACCTGAAAGTGTCATCAAGATTGGGTGAAAAAATGTGTGCTGAGATTTCAGGAAACTCGTAGTTTTTTGGAAGCTAGGCAACCCCTTTCCATGAAAGTGATTTGTGCCAGTCTCTGCTTAGGGCTACATCAATAGGAAACAAACCATAGAGATAGAACTTGGAACTACTTGATTGTGTCAAGTTTCAAAGAGCTAGCACAAACCGTGTTTGATTTAGAGTTCCAAATACATGTATCCATATAGGAGAAAACAGAGTGAACCTAAAAATTAAAACTGTTACTGACAATGAACGGTTTAACCTAGAAGAACGAATTTGGTGAGCCAAGTGGGATTGGGGTACTGATCATTACCTGAAAGCGTCTTCAAGATTGGGTGAAAAAATGTGTGCTGATATTTCAGGAAACTCGTAGTTTTTTGGAAGCTTGGCAACCCCTATTAATGAAAGTGCTTTGCATCTATCTCTGCTTAGGGCTACATCAATAGGAAACAAACCATAGAGATAGAACTTGGAACTACTTGATTGTGTCAAGAATCTAAGAGCTAGCACAAACCGTGTTTGATTTAGAGTTCCAACTGCATGTATCCATATAGGAGAAAACAGAATGAAACCTAAAAATTAAAACTGTTACTGCCAACGAACGATTTAACCTAGGAGAACGAAATTTGGTGAGCCAAGTGGGATTGGGGTACTGATCGTTACCTGAAAGTGTCATCAAGATTGGGTGAAAAAATGTGTGGTGAGATTTCAGGAAACTCAGTTTTTTGGAAGCATGGCAACAACTTTCCATGAAAGTGATTTGCGCCAGTCTCTGCTTAGGGCTACATCAATAGGAAACAAACCATAGAGACAGAACTTGGAACTTCTTGATTGTGTCAAGGTTCAAAGAGCTAGCACAAACCGTGTTTGATTTAGAGTTCCAACTACATGTATCCATATAGGAGAAAACAGAGTGAAACCTAAAAATTAAAACTGTTACTGCCAACGAACGGTTTAACCTAGAAGAACGAAATTTGGTGAGCCAAGTGGGATTGGGGTACTGATCATTACCTGAACGTGTCATCAAGATTGGGAGAAAAAATGTGTGCTGAGATTTCAGGAAACTCGTAGTTTTTTGGAAGCTACGCAACCCCTTTCCATGAAAGTGATTTGCGCCTGTCTCTGCTTAGGGCTACATCAATAGGAAACAAACCATAGAGATAGAACTTGGAACTACTTGATTGTGTCAAGTTTCAAAGAGCTAGCACAAACCGTGTTTGATTTAGAGTTCCAAATACATGTATCCATATAGGAGAAAACAGAGTGAAACCTAAAAATTAAAACTGTTACTGCCAACGAACGGTTTAATCTAGAAGAACGAAATTTGGTGAGAAAAATGGGATTGGTGTACTGATCATTACCTGAAAGTGTCATCAAGATTGGGTGAAAAAATGTGTGCTGAGATTTAAGGAAACTCGTAGTTTTTTGGAAGCTTGCCAACCCCTTTCCATGAAAGTGATTTGCGAAAGTCTCTGCTTAGGGCTACATCAATAGGAAACAAACCATAGAGATAGAACTTGGAACTACTTGATTGTGTCCAGTTTCAAAGAGCTAGCACAAACCGTGTTTGATTTAGAGTTCCAACTACATGTATCCATATAGGAGAAAACAGAGTGAAACCTAAAAATTAAAAGTGTTACTCCCAACGAACGGTTTAACCTAGAAGAACGACATTTGGTGAGCCAAGTGGGATTGGGTACTGATCATTACCTGAAAGTGTCATCAAGATTGGGTGAAAAAATGTGTGCTGAGATTTCAGGAAACCCAGTTTTTTGGAAGCTTGCCAACCCCTTTCCATTAAAGTGATTTGCGCCAGTCTCTGCTTAGGGCTACATCAATAGGAAACAAACCATAGAGATAGAACTTGGAACTACTTGATTGTGTCAAGTTTCAAAGAGCTAGCACAAACCTTGTTTGATTTCGAGTTCCAACTACATGTATCCATATAGGACTAAAAAGAGTGAACCTAAAAATTAAAAAAGTTACTGACAATGAACGGTTTAACCTAGAAGAACGAAATTTGGTGAGCCAAGTGGGATTGGGGTACTGATCATTACCTGAAAGTGTCTTCAAATTGGGTGAGAAAATGTGTGCTGATATTTCAGGAAACTCGTAGTTTTTTGGAAGCTTGGCAACCCCTATTAATGAAAGTGCTTTGCATCTATCTATGCTTAGGGCTACATCAATAGGAAAGAAACCATAGAGATAGAACTTGGAACTACTTGATTGTGTCAAGTTTCTAAGAGCTAGCACAAACCGTGTTTGATTTAGAGTTCCAACTACATGTATCCATATAGGAGAAAACAGAGTGAAACCTAAAAATTAAAACTGTTACTGCCAACGAACGATTTAACCTAGGAGAACGAAATTTGGTGAGCCAAGTGGGATTGGTGTACTGATCATTACCTGAAAGTGTCATCAAATTGGGTGAAAAAATGTGTGCTGAGATTTCAGGAAACTCAGTTTTTTGGAAGCTTGGCAACCCCTTTCCATGAAAGTGATTTGCGCCAGTCTCTGCTTAGGGCTATATCAATAGGAAAGAAACCATAGAGATAGAACTTGGAACTACTTGATTGTGTCAAGTTTCAAAGAGCTAGCACAAACCTTGTTTGATTTCGAGTTCCAACTACATGTATCCATATAGGACTAAACAGAGTGAACCTAAAAATTAAAACTGTTACTGACAACGAACGGTTTAACCTAGAAGAACGAAATTTGGTGAGCCAAGTGGGATTGGGGTACTGATCATTACCTGAAAGAGTCTTCAAGATTGGGTGAAAAAATGTGTGCTGATATTTCAGGAAACTCGTAGTTTTTTGGAAGCTTGGCAACCCCTATTAATGAAAGTGCTTTGCATCAGTCTCTGCTTAGGGCTACAACAATAGGAAACAAACCATAGAGATAGAACTTGGAACTACTTGATTGTGTCAAGTTTCAAAGAGCTAGCGCAAACCGTGTTTGATTTAGAGTTCCAACTACATGTATCCATATAGGAGAAAACAGAGTGAAACCTAAAAATTAAAACTGTTACTGCCAATGAACGGTTTAACCTAGAAGGACGTAATTTGGTGAGCCAAGTGGGATTGGGGTACTGATCATTACCTGAAAGTGTCATCAAGATTGGATGAAAAAATGTGTGCTGAGATATCAGGAACCTCGTAGTTTTTTGGAAGCTTGGCAACCCCTTTCCATGAATGTGATTTGCGCCAGTCTCTGCTTAGGGCTACATCAATAGGAAACAAACCATAGAGATAGAACTTGGAACTACTTGATTGTGTCCAGTTTCAAAAAGCTAGCACAAATCGTGTTTGATTTAGAGTTCCAACTACATGTATGCATTTAGGAGAAAACAGAGTGAAATCTAAAAATTAAAACTGTTACTGCCAATGAACGGTTTAACGGAGAAGAACGAAATTTAATGAGCCAAGTGGGATTGGGGTACTGATCATTACCTGAAAGTGTCATCAAGTTTGGGTGAAAAAATGTGTGCTGAGATTTCAGGAAACTCGTAGTTTTTTGAAAGCTTGGCATCCCCTTTCCATGAATGAGATTTGCGCCAGTCTCTGCTTAGGGCTACATCAATAGGAAACAAACAATAGAGATAGAACTTGGAACTACTTGAATGTGTCCAGTTTCAAAGAGCTAGTACAAACCGTGTTTGATTTAGAGTTCCAACTACATGTATCCATATAGGAGAAAACAGAGGGAAACCTAAAACTAAAAATTGTTACTGCCAACGAACTGTTTAACCTAGAAGAATGAAATTTGGTGAGCCAAGTGGGATTGGGGTACTGATCATTACCTGAAAGTGTCATCAAGATGGGGTGAAAAAATGTGTGCTGAGATTTCAGGAAACTCGTAATTATTTGGAAGCTTGGCAACCCCTTTCCATAAAAGTGATTTGCGCCAGTCTCTGCTTAGGTCTACATCAATAGGAAACAAACCATAGAGATAGAACTTGGAACTACTTTATTGTGTCAAGTTTCAAAGAGCTAGCACAAACCGTGTTTGATTTAGAGTTCCAACTACATGTATCCATATAGGAGAAAACAGAGTGAAACCTAAAAATTGAAACAGTTACTGCCAATGAACGGTTAAACCTAGAAAAACAAAATTTGGTGAGCCAAGTGGGATTGGGGTACTGATCATTACCTGAAAGTGTCATCAAGATTGGGTGAAAAAATGTGTGCTGAGATTTCACAAAACTCGTAGTCTTTTGGAAGTTTGGCAACCCCTTTCCTTAATAGTGATTTAGCCAGTCTCTTCTTAGGGCTACATCAATAGGAAGCAAACCATAGAGATAGAACTTGGAACTAGTTGATTGTGTCAAGTTTCAAAGAGCTAGCACAAACCGTGTTTGATTTAGAGTTCCAAGTACATGTATCCATATAGGAGAAAACAGAGTGAAACCTAAAAATTTAAACTGTTACTGCCAATGAACAGTTTAACCTAGGAGAACGAAATTTGGTGAGCCAAGTGGGATTGGGGTACTGATCATTACCTGAAAGTGTCATCAAGATTGGTTGAAAAAATGTGTGCTGAGATTTCAGGAAACTCGTAGTTTTTGGAAGCTTGGGAACCCCTTTCCATGAACGTGATTTGCGCCAGTCTCTGCTTAGGGCTATATCAATAGGAAAAAAAAAACCTAGAGATAGAACTTGGAACTACTTGATTGTGTCAAGTTACAAAGTGCTAGCACAAACTGTGTTTGATTTAGAGTTCCAACTACATGTATCCATATAGGAGAAAACAGAGTGAAACCTAAAAATTAAAACTGTTACTGCCAACGAACGGTTTAACCTAGAAGAACGAAATTTGGTGAGCCAAGTGGGATTGGGGTCCTGATCATTACCTGAAAGTGTCATCAAGATTGGGTGAAAAAATGTGTGCTGAGATTTCAGGAAACTAGTAGTTTTTTGGAAGCTTGGCAACCCCTTTCCATGAAAGTGATTTGCGCCAGTCTCTGCTTATGGCTACATCAATAGGAAACAAACCATAGAGATAGAACTTGGAACTACTTTATTGTGTCAAGTTTCAAAGAGCTAGCACAAACCGTGTTTGATTTAGAGTTCCAACTACATGTATCCATATAGGAGAAAACAGAGTGAAACCTAAAAATTAAAACTGTTACTGCCAAAGATCGGTTTAACCTAGAAGAAAGAAATTTGGTGAGAAAAGTGGGATTGGGGTACTGATCATTACCTGAAAGTGTCATCAAGATTGGGTGAAAAAATGTGTGCTGAGATTTCAGGTAACTCGTAGTTTTTTGAAAGCTTGGCAACCTCTTTCCATGAAAGTGATTTGCGCCAGTCTCTGCTTAGGGCTACATCAATAGGAAACAAACCATAGAGATAGAACTTGGAACTACTTGATTGTGACAAGTCTCAAAAAGCTAGCACAAACCGTGTTTGATTTAGAGTTCCAACTACATGTATCCATATAGGAGAAAACAGAGTGAAACCTAAAAATTAAAACTGTTACTGCCAACGAACGGTTTAACCTAAAAGAATGAAATTTGGTGAGCCAAGTGGGATTGGGGTACTGATCATTACCTGAAAGTGTCATCAAGATTGGTTGAAAAAATGTGGGCTGAGATTTCAGGAAACTCGTAGTTTTTTGGAAGCTCGGCAACCCCTTTCCATGAACGTGATTTGCGCCAGTCTCTGCTTAGGGCTATATCAATAGGAAAAAAAAACATAGAGATAGAACTTGGAACTACTTGATTGTGTCAGTTTACAAAGGGCTAGCACAAACTGTGTTTGATTTAGAGTTCCAACTACATGTATCCATATAGGAGAAAACAGAGTGAAACCTAAAAATTAAAACTGTTACTGCCAACGAACGGTTTAACCTAGAAGAACGAAATTTGGTGAGCCAAGTGGGATTGGGGTACTGATCATTACCTGAAAGTGTCATGAAGATTGGGTGAAAAAATGTGTGCTGAGATTTGAGGAAAATCAGAGTTTTTTGGAAGCTTGGCAACCCCTTTCCATGAAAGTGATTTGCGCCTGCGTCTGCTTAGGTCTACATCAATAGGAAACCAACCATAGAGATAGAACTTGGAACTACTTTATTGTGCCAAGTTTCAAAGAGCTAGCACAAACCCTATTTGATTTAGACTTCCAATTCCATATATCCATAGAGGAGAAAACAGAGTGAAACCTAAAAATTAAAACTGTTACTGCCAACGAACGGTTTAACCTAGAACAACGAAATTTGGTGAGCCAAGTGGGATTGGGGTACTGATCATTACCTGAAAGTGTCATCAAGATTGGGTGAAAAAATGTGTGCTGAGATTTCAGGAAACTCATAGTTTTTTGGAAGCTTGGCAACCCCTTTCCATGAAAGAGATTTGCACCAGTATCTGCTTAGGGCTACATCAATTGGAAACAAACCATAGAGATAGAACTTGGAACTACTTGATTGTGTCAAGTTTCAAAGAGCTAGCACAAACCATGTTTGATTTAGAGTTCCAACTACATGTATCCATATAGGAGAAAACATAGTGAAACCTAAGAATTAAAACTCTTACTGCCAATGAACGGTTTATCCTAGAAGAACGAAATTTGGTGAGCCAAATGGGATTGGGGTACTGATCATTACCTGAAAGTGTCATCAAGATTGGGTGAAAAAATGTGTGCTCAGATTTCACGAAACTCGTAGTTTTTTGGAAGCTTGCCCACCCCTTTCCATGAAAGTGATTTGCGCCAGTCTCTGCTTAGGGCTACATCAATAGGAAACAAACCATAGAGACAGAACTTGGAACTTCTTGATTGTGTCAAGGTTCAAAGAGCTAGCACAAACCGTGTTTGATTTAGAGTTCCAACTACATGTATCCATATAGGAGAAAACAGAGTGAAACCTAAAAATTAAAACTGTTACTTCCAACGAACGGTTTAACCTAGAAGAACAAAATTTGGTGAGCCAAGTGGGATTGGGTTACTGATCATTACCTGAAAGTGTCATCAAGATTGGGTGAAAAAATGTGTGCTGAGATTTCAGGAAACTCGTAGTTTTTTGGAAGCTAGGCAACCCCTTTCCATGAAAGTGATTTGTGCCAGTCTCTGCTTAGGGCTACATCAATAGGAAACAAACCATAGAGATAGAACTTGGAACTACTTGATTGTGTCAAGTTTCAAAGAGCTAGCACAAACCGTGTTTGATTTAGAGTTCCAAATACATGTATCCATATAGGAGAAAACAGAGTGAAACCTAAAAATTAAAACTGTTACTGCCAACGAACGGTTTAATCTAGAAGAACGAAATTGGTGAGAAAAATGGGATTGGTGTACTGATCATTACCTGAAAGTGTCATCAAGATTGGGTGAAAAAATGTGTGCTGAGATTTCAGGAAACTCGTAGTTTTTTGGAAGCTTGCCAACCCCTTTCCATGAAAGTGATTTGCGCCAGTCTCTGCTTAGGGCTACATCAATAGGAAACAAACCATAGAGATAGAACTTGGAACTACTTGATTGTGTCAAGTTTCAAAGAGCTAGCACAAACCGTGTTTGATTTAGAGTTCCAACTACATGTATGCATATAGGAGAAAACAGAGTGAAACCTAAAAATTAAAACTGTTACTGCCAATGAACGGTTTAACGTAGAAGAACGAAATTTGGTGAGCCAAGTGGGATTGGGGTACTGATCATTACCTGATAGTGTCATCAAGATTGGGTGAAAAAATGTGTGCTGAGATTTCAGGAAACCCAGTTTTTTGGAAGCTTGGCAACCCCTTTCCATTAAAGTGATTTGCGCCAGTCTCTGCTTAGGGCTACATCAATAGGAAACAAACCATAGAGATAGAACTTGGAACTACTTGATTGTGTCAAGTTTCAAAGAGCTAGCACAAACCTTGTTTGATTTCGATTTCCAACTACATGTATCCATATAGGACTAAAAAGAGTGAACCTAAAAATTAAAACTGTTACTGACAATGAACGGTTTAACCTAGAAGAACGAAATTTGGTGAGCCAAGTGGGATTGGGGTACTGATCATTACCTGAAAGCGTCTTCAAGATTGGGTGAAAAAATGTGTGCTGATATTTCAGGAAACTCGTAGTTTTTTGGAAGCTTGGCAACCCCTATTAATGAAAGTGCTTTGCATCTATCTCTGCTTAGGGCTACATCAATAGGAAACAAACCATAGAGATAGAACTTGGAACTACTTGATTGTGTCAAGAATCTAAGAGCTAGCACAAACCGTGTTTGATTTAGAGTTCCAACTGCATGTATCCATATAGGAGAAAACAGAATGAAACCTAAAAATTAAAACTGTTACTGCCAACGAACGATTTAACCTAGGAGAACGAAATTTGGTGAGCCAAGTGGGATTGGGGTACTGATCGTTACCTGAAAGTGTCATCAAGATTGGGTGAAAAAATGTGTGCTGAGATTTCAGGAAACCCAGTTTTTTGGAAGCTTGCCAACCCCTTTCCATGAAAGTGATTTGCGCCAGTCTCTGCTTAGGTCTACATCAATAGGAAACAAACCATAGAGACAGAACTTGGAACTTCTTGATTGTGTCAAGGTTCAAAGAGCTAGCACAAACCGTGTTTGATTTAGAGTTCCAACTACATGTATCCATATAGGAGAAAACAGAGTGAAACCTAAAAATTAAAACTGTTACTGCCAACGAACGGTTTAACCTAGAAGAACGAAATTTGGTGAGCCAAGTGGGATTGGGGTACTGATCATTACCTGAAAGTGTCATCAAGATTGGGTGAAAAAATGTGTGCTGAGATTTCAGGAAACTCGTAGTTTTTTGGAAGCTAGGCAACCCCTTTCCATGAAAGTGATTTGCGCCTGTCTCTGCTTAGGGCTACATCAATAGGAAACAAACCATAGAGATAGAACTTGGAACTACTTGATTGTGTCAAGTTTCAAAGAGCTAGCACAAACCGTGTTTGATTTAGAGTTCCAAATACATGTATCCATATAGGAGAAAACAGAGTGAAACCTAAAAATTAAAACTGTTACTGCCAACGAACGGTTTAATCTAGAAGAACGAAATTTGGTGAGAAAAATGGGATTGGTGTACTGATCATTACCTGAAAGTGTCATCAAGATTGGGTGAAAAAATGTGTGCTGAGATTTCAGGAAACTCGTAGTTTTTTGGAAGCTTGCCAACCCCTTTCCATGAAAGTGATTTGCGCCAGTCTCTGCTTAGGGCTACATCAATAGGAAAGAAACCATAGAGATAGAACTTGGAACTACTTGATTGTGTCCAGTTTCAAAGAGCTAGCACAAACCGTGTTTGATTTAGAGTTCCAACTACATGTATCCATATAGGAGAAAACAGAGTGAAACCTAAAAATTAAAACTGTTACTCCCAACGAACGGTTTAACCTAGAAGAACGACATTTGGTGAGCCAAGTGGGATTGGGTACTGATCATTACCTGAAAGTGTCATCAAGATTGGGTGAAAAAATGTGTGCTGAGATTTCAGGAAACTCGTAGTTTTTTGGAAGCTAGGCAACCCCTTTCCATGAAAGTGATTTGCGCCAGTCTCTGCTTAGGGCTACATCAATAGGAAACAAACCATAGAGATAGAACTTGGAACTACTTGATTGTGTCAAGTTTCAAAGAGCTAGCACAAACCGTGTTTGATTTAGAGTTCCAAATACATGTATCCATATAGGAGAAAACAGAGTGAAACCTAAAAATTAAAACTGTTACTGCCAACGAACGGTTTAATCTAGAAGAACGAAATTTGGTGAGAAAAATGGGATGGGTGTACTGATCATTACCTGAAAGTGTCATCAAGATGGGGTGAAAAAATGTGTGCTGAGATTTCAGGAAACTCGTAGTTTTTTGGAAGCTTGCCAACCCCTTTCCATGAAAGTGATTTGCGCCAGTCTCTGCTTAGGGCTACATCAATAGGAAACAAACCATAGAGATAGAACTTGGAACTACTTGATTGTGTCAAGTTTCAAAGAGCTAGCACAAACCGTGTTTGATTTAGAGTTCCAACTACATGTATGCATATAGGAGAAAACAGAGTGAAACCTAAAAATTAAAACTGTTACTGCCAATGAACGGTTTAACGTAGAAGAACGAAATTTGGTGAGCCAAGTGGGATTGGGGTACTGATCATTACCTGATAGTGTCATCAACATTGGGTGAAAAAATGTGTGCTGAGATTTCAGGAAACCCAGTTTTTTGGAAGCTTGGCAACCCCTTTCCATTAAAGTGATTTGCGCCAGTCTCTGCTTAGGGCTACATCAATAGGAAACAAACCATAGAGATAGAACTTGGAACTACTTGATTGTGTCAAGTTTCAAAGAGCTAGCACAAACCTTGTTTGATTTCGAGTTCCAACTACATGTATCCATATAGGACTAAAAAGAGTGAACCTAAAAATTAAAACTGTTACTGACAATGAACGGTTTAACCTAGAAGAACGAAATTTGGTGAGCCAAGTGGGATTGGGGTACTGATCATTACCTGAAAGAGTCTTCAAGATTGGGTGAAAAAATGTGTGCTGATATTTCAGGAAACTCGTAGTTTTTTGGAAGCTTGGCAACCCCTATTATTGAAAGTGCTTTGCATCTATCTCTGCTTAGGGCTACATCAATAGGAAACAAACCATAGAGATAGAACTTGGAACTACTTGATTGTGTCAAGTTTCTAAGAGCTAGCACAAACCGTGTTTGATTTAGAGTTCCAACTACATGTATCCATATAGGAGAAAACAGAATGAAACCTAAAAATTAAAACTGTTACTGCCAAGGAACGATTTAACCTAGGAGAACGAAATTTGGTGAGCCAAGTGGGATTGGGGTACTGATCGTTACCTGAAAGTGTCATCAAGATTGGGTGAAAAAATGTGTGCTGAGATTTCAGGAAACTCAGTTTTTTGGAAGCTTGGCAACCCCTTTCCATGAAAGTGATTTGCACCAGTCTCTGCTTAGGGCTACATCAATAGGAAAGAAACCATAGAGATAGAACTTGGAACTACTTGATTGTGTCAAGTTTCAAAGAGCTAGCACAAACCTTGTTTGATTTCGAGTTCCAACTACATGTATCCATATAGGACTAAACAGAGTGAACCTAAAAATTAAAACTGTTACTGACAATGAACGGTTTAACCTAGAAGAACGAAATTTGGTGAGCCAAGTGGGATTGGGCTACTGATCATTACCTGAAAGAGTCTTCAAGATTGGGTGAAAAAAAGTGTGCTGATATTTCAGGAAACTCGTAGTTTTTTGGAAGCTTGGCAACCCCGATTAATGAAAGTGCTTTGCATCAGTCTCTGCTTAGGGCTACAACAACAGGAAACAAACCATAGTGGTAGAACTTGGAACTACTTGATTGTGTCAAGTTTCAAAGAGCTAGCGCAAACCGTGTTTGATTTAGAGTTCCAACTACATTTATCCATATAGGAGAAAACAGAGTGAAACCTAAAAATTAAAACTGTTACTGCCAACAAACGATTTAACCTAGAAGAACGAAATTTGGTGAGCCAAGTGGGATTCGGGTACTGATCATTACCTGAAAGTGTCATGAAGATTAGGTGAAAAAATGTGTGCTGAGATTTCAGGAGACTCGTAGTTTTTTGGAAGCTTGGCAACCCCTTTCCATGAAAGTGATTTGCGCCAGTCTCTGCTTAGGGCTACATCAATAGGAAACAAACCATAGAGATAGAACTTGGAACTACTTGATTGTGTCAAGTTTCAAAGAGCTAGCACAAACCGTGTTTGATTTAGAGTTCCAACTACATGTATGCATATAGGAGAAAACAGAGTGAAACCTAAAAATTAAAACTGTTACTGCCAATGAACGGTTTAACGTAGAAGAACGAAATTTGGTGAGCCAAGTGGGATTGGGGTACTGATCATTACCTGAAAGTGTCATCAAGATTGGGTGAAAAAATGTGTGCTGAGATTTCAGGAAACTCAGTTTTTTGGAAGCTTGGCAACCCCTTTCCATTAAAGTGATTTGCGCCAGTCTCTGCTTAGGGCTACATCAATAGGAAAGAAACCATAGAGATAGAACTTGGAACTACTTGATTGTGTCAAGTTTCAAAGAGCTAGCACAAACCTTGTTTGATTTCGAGTTCCAACTACATGTATCCATATAGGACTAAAAAGAGTGAACCTAAAAATTAAAACTGTTACTGACAATGAACGGTTTAACCTAGAAGAACGAAATTTGGTGAGCCAAGTGGGATTGGGGTACTGATCATTACCTGAAAGAGTCTTCAAGATTGGGTGAAAAAATGTGTGCTCATATTTCAGGAAACTCGTAGTTTTTTGGAAGCTTGGCAACCCCTATTAATGAAAGTGCTTTGCACCCATCTCTGCTTAGGGCTACATCAATAGGAAACAAACCATAGAGATAGAACTTGGAACTACTTGATTGTGTCAAGTTTCTAAGAGCTAGCACAAACCGTGTTTGATATAGAGTTCCAACTACATGTATCCATATAGGAGAAAACAGAGTGAAACCTAAAAATTAAAACTGTTACTGCCAACGAACGATTTAACCTAGGAGAACGAAATTTGGTGAGCAAAGTGGGATTGGGGTACTGATCATTACCTGAAAGTGTCATCAAGATTGGGTGAAAAAATGTGTGCTGAGATTTCAGGAAACTCAGTTTTTTGGAAGCTTGGCAAACCCTTTCCATGAAAGTGATTTGCGCGAGTCTCTGCTTAGGGCTACATCAATAGGAAAGAAACCATAGAGATAGAACTTGGAACTACTTGATTGTGTCAAGTTTCAAAGAGCTCGCACAAACCTTGTTTGATTTCGAGTTCCAACTACATGTATCCATATAGGACTAAACAGAGTGAACCTAAAAATTAAAACTGTTACTGACAATGAACGGTTTAACCTAGAAGAACGAAATTTGGTGAGCCAAGTGGGATTGGGGTACTGATCATTACCTGAAAGAGTCTTCAAGATTGGGTGAAAAAATGTGTGCTGATATTTCAGGAAACTCGTAGTTTTTTGGAAGCTTGGCAACCCCTATTAATGAAAGTGCTTTGCATCAGTCTCTGCTTAGGGCTACAACAATAGGAAACAAACCATAGAGATAGAACTTGGAACTACTTGATTGTGTCAAGTTTCAAAGAGCTAGCGCAAACCGTGTTTGATTTAGAGTTCCAACTACATGTATCCATATAGGAGAAAACAGAGTGAAACCTAAAAATTAAAACTGTTACTGCCAACAAACGATTTAACCTAGAAGAACGAAATTTGGTGAGCCAAGTGGGATTCGGGTACTGATCATTACCTGAAAGTGTCATCAAGATTAGGTGAAAAAATGTGTGCTGAGATTTCAGGAGACTCGTAGTTTTTTGGAAGCTTGGCAACCCCTTTCCATGAAAGTGATTTGCGCCAGTCTCTGCTTAGGGCTACATCAATAGGAAACAAACCATAGAGATAGAACATGGAACTACTTGATTGTGTCAAGTTGCAAAGAGCTAGCACAAACCGTGTTTGATTTAGAGTTCCAACTACATGTATGCATATAGGAGAAAACAGAGTGAAACCTAAAAATTAAAACTGTTACTGCCAATGAACGGTTTAACGTAGAAGAACGAAATTTGGTGAGCCAAGTGGGATTGGGGTACTGATCATTACCTGAAAGTGTCATCAAGATTGGGTGAAAAAATGTGCGCTGAGATTTCAGGAAACTCAGTTTTTTGGAAGCTTGGCAACCCCTTTCCATGAAAGTGATTTGCGCCAGTCTCTGCTTAGGGCTACATCAATAGGAAAGAAACCATAGAGATAGAACTTGGAACTACTTGATTGTGTCAAGTTTCAAAGAGCTAGCACACACCGTGTTTGATTTAGAGTTCCAACTACATGTATGCATTTAGGAGAAAACAGAGTGAAATCTAAAAATTAAAACTGTTACTGCCAATGAACGGTTTAACGGAGAAGAACGAAATTTAATGAGCCAAGTGGGATTGGGGTACTGATCATTACCTGAAAGTGTCATCAAGTTTGGGTGAAAAAATGTGTGCTGAGATTTCAGGAAACTCGTAGTTTTTTGGAAGCTTGGCCTCCCCTTTCCATGAATGAGATTTGCGCCAGTCTCTGCTTAGGGCTACATCAATAGGAAACAAACAATAGAGATAGAACTTGGAACTACTTGAATGTGTCCAGTTTCAAAGAGCTAGTACAAACCGTGTTTGATTTAGAGTTCCAACTACATGTATCCATATAGGAGAAAACAGAGGGAAACCTAAAACTAAAAATTGTTACTGCCAACGAACTGTTTAACCTAGAAGAATGAAATTTGGTGAGCCAAGTGGGATTGGGGTACTGATCATTACCTGAAAGTGTCATCAAGATTGGGTGAAAAAATGTGTGCTGAGATTTCACAAAACTCGTAGTCTTTTGGAAGTTTGGCAACCCCTTTCCTTAATAGTGATTTAGCCAGTCTCTTCTTAGGGCTACATCAATAGGAAGCAAACCATAGAGATAGAACTTGGAACTAGTTGATTGTGTCAAGTTTCAAAGAGCTAGCACAAACCGTGTTTGATTTAGAGTTCCAACTACAGGTATCCATACAGGAGAAAACACAGTGAAACCTAAAAATTAAAACTGTTAATGCCAACAAACGGTTTAACCTAGAAGAAGGAAATTTGGTGAGCCAAGTGGGATTGGGGTACTGATCATTACATGAAAGTTCATCAAAATTGGGTGAAAAAAAGTATGCTGAGATTTCAGGAAACTCGTAGTTTTTTGGAAGTTTGGCAACCCCTTTCCATAAAAGTGATTTAGCCAGTCTCTGCTTAGGACTACATCAATAGGAAACAAACCATAGAGATAGAACTCGGAACTACTTGATTGTGTCAAGTTTCAAAGAACTAGCACAATCCGTGTTTGATTTAGAGTTCCAACTCCATGTATCCATATAGGAGAAAACAGAGTGAAACCTAAAAATTAAAACTGTTACTGCCAACAAACGGTTTAACCTACAAGAACGAAATTTGGTGAGCCAAGTGGGATTGGGGTACTGATCATTACCTAAAAGTGTCATCAAGATTGGCCAAAAAAATGTGTGCTGAGATATCAGGAAACTCGTAGTTTTTGGAAGCTTGGCAACCCCTTTCCATGAATGAGATTTGCGCCAGTCTCTGCTTAGGGCTACATCAATAGGAAACAAACCATAGAGATAGAACTTGGAACTACTTGATTGTGACAAGTTTCAAAGAGCTAGCACAAACCATGTTTGATTTAGAATTCCAACTACTTGTATCCATATAGGAGAAAACAGAGTGAAACCTAAAAATTAAAACTGTTACTGCCAACGAACGGTTTAACCTAGAAGAATGAAATTTGGTGAGCCAAGTGGGATTGGGGTACTGATCATTACCTGAAAGTGTCATCAAGATTGGGTGAAAAAATGTGTGCTGAGATTTCAGGAAACTCGTAGTTTTTTGGAAGCTTGGCAACCCCTTTCCATGAAAGTGATTTGCGCCAGTCTCTGCTTAGGGCTACATCAATAGGAAACAAACCATAGAGATAGAACTTGGTACTACTTGATTGTGCCAAGTTTCAAAGAGCTAGCACAAACCGTGTTTGATTTAGAGTTCCAACTACATGTATCCATATAGGAAAAAACAGAGTGAAACCTAAAAATTAAAACTGTTACTGCAAACGAACGGTTTAACCTAGAAGAACGAAATTTGGTGAGCCAAGTGGGATTGGGGTACTGATCATTACCGGAAAGTGTCATCAAGATTGGGAGAAAAAATGTGTGCTGAGATTTCAGGAAACTCGTAGTTTTTTGGAAGCTTGGCAACCTCTTTCCATTAACGTGATTTGCGCCAGTCTCTGCTTAGGGCTATATCAATAGGAAAAAAAAACATAGAGAGAGAACTTGGAACTACTTGATTGTGTCAATTTACAAAGAGCTAGCACAAACTGTGTTAGATTTAGAGTTCCAACTACATGTATCCATATAGGAGAAAACAGAGTGAAACCTAAAAATTAAAACTGTTACTGCCAACGAACGGTTTAACCTAGAAGAACGAAATTTGGTGAGCCAAGTGGGATTGGGGTACTGATCATTACCAGAAAGTGTCATCAAGATTGGGTGAAAAAATGTGTGCTGAGATTTCAGGAAACTCGTAGTTTTTTGGAAGCAGGCAACCCCTTTCAATGAATGTGATTTGTGCCAGTCTCTGCTTAGGGCTACATCAATAGGAAACAAACCATAGAGATAGAACTTGGAACTACTTGATTGTGCCAAGTTTCAAAGAGCTAGCACAAACCGTGTATGATTTAGTGTTCCAACTACATGTATCCATATAGGAGAAAACAGAGTGAAACCTAAAAATTAAAACTGTTACTGCCAACGAACGCTTTAATCTAGAAGAACGAAATTTGGTGAGCCAAGTGTGATTGGAATACTGATCACTACCTGAAAGTGACATCAAGATTGGATGAAAAAATGTGTGCTGATATTTCAGGAAACTCGTAGTTTTTTGGAAGCTTGACAACCCCTTTCCATGAAAGTGATTTGCGCCAGTCTCTGCTTAGAGCTACATCAATAGGAAACAAACCATAGAGATAGAACTTGGAACTACTTGATAGTGACAAGTTTCAAAGAGCTAGCACAAACCATGTTTGATTTAGAATTCCATCTACTTGTATTCATATAGGAGAAAACAGAGTGAAACCTAAAAATTAAAACTGTTACTGCCAACGAACGGTTTAACCTAGAAGAACGAAATTTGGTGAGCCAAGTGGGATTGGGGTACTGATCATTACCTGAAAGTGTCATCAAGATTGGGTGAAAAAATGTGTGCTGAGATTTCAGGAAACTCGTAGTTTTTTGGAAGCTTGGGAACCCCTTTCCATAAACGTGATTTGCGCCAGTCTCTGCTTAGGGCTATATCAATAGGAAAAAAAAACATAGAGAGAGAACTTGGAACTACTTGATTGTGTCAATTTACAAAGAGCTAGCACAAACTGTGTTAGATTTAGAGTTCCAACTACATGTATCCATATAGGAGAAAACAGAGTGAAACCTAAAAATTAAAACTGTTACTGCCAACGAACGGTTTAACCTAGAAGAACGAAATTTGGTGAGCCAAGTGGGATTGGGGTACTGATCATTACCAGAAAGTGTCATCAAGATTGGGTGAAAAAATGTGTGCTGAGATTTCAGGAAACTCGTAGTTTTTTGGAAGCAGGCAACCCTTTTCAATGAATGTGATTTGTGCCAGTCTCTGCTTAGGGCTACATCAATAGGAAACAAACCATAGAGATAGAACTTGGAACTACTTGATTGTGCCAAGTTTCAAAGAGCTAGCACAAACCGTGTATGATTTAGTGTTCCAACTACATGTATCCATATAGGAGAAAACAGAGTGAAACCTAAAAATTAAAACTGTTACTGCCAACGAACGCTTTAATCTAGAAGAACGAAATTTGGTGAGCCAAGTGTGATTGGAATACTGATCACTACCTGAAAGTGACATCAAGATTGGATGAAAAAATGTGTGCTGATATTTCAGGAAACTCGTAGTTTTTTGGAAGCTTGACAACCCCTTTCCATGAAAGTGATTTGCGCCAGTCTCTGCTTAGAGCTACATCAATAGGAAACAAACCATAGAGATAGAACTTGGAACTACTTGATAGTGACAAGTTTCAAAGAGCTAGCACAAACCATGTTTGATTTAGAATTCCATCTACTTGTATTCATATAGGAGAAAACAGAGTGAAACCTAAAAATTAAAACTGTTACTGCCAACGAACGGTTTAACCTAGAAGAACGAAATTTGGTGAGCCAAGTGGGATTGGGGTACTGATCATTACCTGAAAGTGTCATCAAGATTGGGTGAAAAAATGTGTGCTGAGATTTCATGAAACTCGTAGTTTTTTGGAAGCTTGGGAACCCCTTTCCATAAACGTGATTTGCGCCAGTCTCTGCTTAGGGCTATAACAATAGGAAAAAAAAAACATAGAGATAGAACTTGGAACTAATTGATTGTGTCAAGTTACAAAGAGCTAGCATAAACTGTGTTTGATTTAGAGTTCTAACTACATGTATCCATATAGGAGAAAACAGTGTGAAACCTAAAAATTAAAACTGTTACTGCCAACGAATGGTTTAACCTAGAAGAATGAAATTTGGTGAGCCACGTGGGATTGGGGAACTGATCATTACCTGAAAGTGTCATCAAGATTTGGTGAAAAAATGTGTGCTGAGATTTCAGGAAACTCGTAGTTTTTTGGAAGCTTGGCAACCCCTTTCTATGAAAGTGATTTGTGCCAGTCTCTGCTTAGGGCTACATCAATAGGAAACAAACCATAGAGATAGAACTTGGAACTACTTGATTGTGCCAAGTTTCAAAGAGCTAGCACACACCGTGTTTGATTTAGGTTCCAACTACATGTATCCATATAGGAGAAAACAGAGTGAAACCTAAAAATTAATACTGTTACTGAAAAACGAACAGTTTAACCTAGAAGAACGAAATTTGGTGAGCCAAGTGGGATTGGGGTACTGATCATTACTGGAAAGTGTCATCAAGATTGGGTGAAAAAATGTGTGCTGAGATTTCAGGAAACTCGTAGTTTTTTGGAAGCTTGGCAACCACTTTCCATGAAAGTGATTTGCGCCAGTCTCTGCTTAGGGCTACATCAATAGAAAACAAACAATAGTGATAGAACTTGGAACTACTTTATTGTGTCAAGTTTCAAAGAGCTAGCACAAACCGTGTTTGATTTCGAGTTCCAACTACATGCATCCATATAGGAGAAAACAGAGTGAAACCTAAAAATTAAAACTATTACTGCCAACGAACGGTTTAACCTAGAAGAACGAAATTTGGTGAGCCAAGTGGGATTGGGTACTGACCATTACCTGAAAGTATTATCAAGATTGGGTGAAAAAATGTGTGCTGAGATTTCAGGAAACTCGTAGTTTTTTGGAAGCTTGGCAACCCCTTTCCATGAAAGTGATTTGCGCCAATCTCTGCTTAGGGCTACATCAATAGGAAACAAACCATAGAGATAGAACTTGGAACTACTTGATTGTGCCAAGTTTCAAAGAGCTAGCACAAACCGTGTTTGATTTAGAGTTCCAACTACATGTATCCATATAGGAGAAAACAGAGTGAAACCTAAAAATTTAAACTGTTACTGCCAATGAACAGTTTAACCTAGGAGAACGAAATTTGGTGAGCCAAGTGGGATTGGGGTACTGATCATTACCTGAAAGTGTCATCAAGATTGGTTGAAAAAATGTGTGCTGAGATTTCAGGAAACTCGTAGTTTTTGGAAGCTTGGGAACCCCTTTCCATGAACGTGATTTGCGCCAGTCTCTGCTTAGGGCTATATCAATAGGAAAAAAAAAACCTAGAGATAGAACTTGGAACTACTTGATTGTGTCAAGTTACAAAGTGCTAGCACAAACTGTGTTTGATTTAGAGTTCCAACTACATGTATCCATATAGGAGAAAACAGAGTGAAACCTAAAAATTAAAACTGTTACTGCCAACGAACGGTTTAACCTAGAAGAACGAAATTTGGTGAGCCAAGTGGGATTGGGGTCCTGATCATTACCTGAAAGTGTCATCAAATTGGGTGAAAAAATGTGTGCTGAGATTTCAGGAAACTAGTAGTTTTTTGGAAGCTTGGCAACCCCTTTCCATGAAAGTGATTTATGACAGTCTCTGCTTATGGCTACATCAATAGGAAACAAACCATAGAGATAGAACTTGGAACTACTTTATTGTGTCAAGTTTCAAAGAGCTAGCACAAACCGTGTTTGATTTAGAGCTCCAACTACATGTATCCATATAGGAGAAAACAGAGTGAAACCTAAAAATTAAAACTGTTACTGCCAAAGATCGGTTTAACCTAGAAGAAAGAAATTTGGTGAGAAAAGTGGGATTGGGGTACTGATCATTACCTGAAAGTGTCATCAAGTTTGGGTGAAAAAATGTGTGCTGAGATTTCAGGAAACTCGTAGTTTTTTGAAAGCTTGGCAACCTCTTTCCATGAAAGTGATTTGCGCCAGTCTCTGCTTAGGGCTACATCAATAGGAAACAAACCATAGAGATAGAACTTGGAACTACTTGATTGTGACAAGTCTCAAAAAGCTAGCACAAACCGTGTTTGATTTAGAGTTCCAACTACATGTATCCATATAGGAGAAAACAGAGTGAAACTTAAAAATTAAAACTGTTACTGCCAACGAACGGTTTAACCTAAAAGAATGAAATTTGGTGAGCCAAGTGGGATTGGGGTACTGATCATTACCTGAAAGTGTCATCAAGATTGGTTGAAAAAATGTGGGCTGAGATTTCAGGAAACTCGTAGTTTTTTGGAAGCTCGGCAACCCCTTTCCATGAACGTGATTTGCGCCAGTCTCTGCTTAGGGCTATATCAATAGGAAAAAAAAACATAGAGATAGAACTTGGAACTACTTGATTGTGTCAATTTACAAAGAGCTACCACAAACTGTGTTTGATTTAGAGTTCCAACTACATGTATCCATATAGGAGAAAACAGAGTGAAACCTAAAAATTAAAACTGTTACTGCCAACGAACGGTTTAACCTAGAAGAACGAAATTTGGTGAGCCAAGTGGGATTGGGGTACTGATCATTACCTGAATGTGTCATAAAGATTGGGTGAAAAAATGTGTGCTGAGATTTCAGGAAACTCGTAGTTTTTTGGAAGCTTGGCAACCTCTTTCCATGAAAGTGATGTGCGCTAGTCTCTGCTTAGGGCTACATCAATAGGAAACAAACCATAGAGATAGAACTTGGAACTACTTGATTGTGTCAAGTTTCAAAGAGCTAGCACAAACCGTGTTTGATTTAGTGTTCCAACTACATGTATCCATATAGGAGAAAACAGAGTGAAACCTAAAAATTAAAACTGTTACTGCCAACGAACGGTTTAACCTAGAAGAACGAAATTTGGTGAGCCAAGTGGGATTGGGTACTGACCATTACCTGAAAGTATTATCAAGATTGGGTGAAAAAATATGTGCTGAGATTTCAGGAAACTCGTAGTTTTTTGGAAGCTTGGCAACCCCTTTCCATGAAAGTGATTTGCGCCAATCTCTGCTTAGGGCTACATCAATAGGAAACAAACCATAGAGGTAGAACTTGGAACTACTTGGTTGTGTCAAGTTTCAAAGAGCTAGCACAAACTGTGTTTGATTTAGTGTTCCAACTACATGTATCCATATAGGAGAAAACAGAGTGAAACCTAAAAATTAAAACTGTTACTGCCAACGAACGCTTTAATCTAGAAGAACGAAATTTGGTGAGCCAAGTGTGATTGGGGTACTGATCATTACCTGAAAGTGTCATCAAGATTGGATGAAAAAATGTGTGCTGAGATTTCAGGAAACTCGTAGTTTTTTGGAAGCTTGACAACCCCTTTCCATGAAAGTGATTTGCGCCAGTCTCTGCTTAGGGCTACATCAATAGGAAACAAACCATAGAGATAGAACTTGGAACAACTTGATTGTGACAAGTTTCAAAGAGCTAGCACAAACCATGTTTGATTTAGAATTCCAACTACTTGTATCCATATAGGAGAAAACAGAGTGAAACCTAAAAATTAAAACTGTTACTGCCAACGAACGGTTTAACCTAGAAGAACGAAATTTGGTGAGCCAAGTGGGATTGGGGTACTGATCATTACCTGAAAGTGTCATCAAGATTGGGTGAAAAAATGTGTGCTGAGATTTCATGAAACTCGTAGTTTTTTGGAAGCTTGGGAACCCCTTTCCATGAACGTGATTTGCGCCAGACTCTGCTTAGGGCTATAACAATAGGAAAAAAAAAAACATAGAGATAGAACTTGGAACTAATTGATTGTGTCAAGTTACAAAGAGCTAGCACAAACTGTGTTTGATTTAGAGTTCTAACTGCATGTATCCATATAGGAGAAAACAGAGTGAAACCTAAAAATTAAAACTGTTACTGCCAACGAACGGTTTAACCTAGAAGAATGAAATTTGGTGAGCCAAGTGGGATTGGGGAACTGATCATTACCTGAAAGTGTCATCAAGATTGGATGAAAAAATGTGTGCTGAGATTTCAGGAAACTCGTAGTTTTTTGGAAGCTTGGCAACCCCTTTCTATGAAAGTGATTTGCGCCAGTCTCTGCTTAGGGCTACATCAATATGAAACAAAAAATAGAGATAGAACTTGGAACTACTTGGTTGTTTCAAGTTTCAAAGAGCTAGCACAAACCGTGTTTGATTTAGAGTTCCAACTACATGTATACATATAGGAGAAAACAGAGTGAAACCTAAAAATTAAAACTGTTACTGCCAACGAAGAGTTTTACCTAGAAGAACGAAATTTGGTGAGCCAAGTGGGATTGGGGTACTGATCATTACCTGAAAGTGTCATGAAGATTGGGTGAAAAAATGTGTGCTGAGATTTCAGGAAACTCGTAATTTTTTGGAAGCTTGGCAACCCCTTTCCATGAAAGTGATTTGTGCCAGTCTCTGCTTAGGGCTACATCAATAGGAAACAAACCATAGAGATAGAACTTGGAACTACTTGATTGTGCCAAGTTTCAAAGAGCTAGCACACACCGTGTTTGATTTAGGTTCCAACTACATGTATCCATATAGGAGAAAACAGAGTGAAACCTAAAAATTAAAACTGTTACTGAAAAACGAACGGTTTAACCTAGAAGAACGAAATTTGGTGAGCCAAGTGGGATTGGGGTACTGATCATTACTGGAATGTGTCATCAAGATTGGGTGAAAAAATGTGTGCTGAGATTTCAGGAAACTCGTAGTTTTTTGGAAGCTTGGCAACCCCTTTCCATGAAAGTGATTTGCGCCAGTCTCTGCTTAGGGCTACATCAATAGAAAACAAACAATAGTGATAGAACTTGGAACTACTTTATTGCGTCAAGTTTCAAAGAGCTAGCACAAACCGTGTTTGATATCGAGTTCCAACTACATGTATCCATATAGGAGAAAACAGAGTGAAACCTAAAAATTAAAACTATTACTGCCAACGAACGGTTTAACCTAGAAGAACGAAATTTTTTGAGCCAAGTGGGATTGGGTACTGACCATTACCTGAAAGTATTATCAAGATTGGGTGAAAAAATGTGTGCTGAGATTTCAGGAAACTCGTAGTTTTTTGGAAGCTTGGCAACCCCTTTACATGAAAGTGATTTGCGCCAATCTCTGCTTAGGGCTACATCAATAGGAAACAAACCATAGAGATAGAACTTGGAACTACTTGGTTGTGTCAAGTTTCAAAGAGCTAGCACAAACCGTGTTTGATTTAGAGTTCCAAGTACATGTATCCATATAGGAGAAAACAGAGTGAAACCTAAAAATTTAAACTGTTACTGCCAATGAACAGTTTAACCTAGGAGAACGAAATTTGGTGAGCCAAGTGGGATTGGGGTACTGATCATTACCTGAAAGTGTCATCAAGATTGGTTGAAAAAATGTGTGCTGAGATTTCAGGAAACTCGTAGTTTTTGGAAGCTTGGGAACCCCTTTCCATGAACGTGATTTGCGCCAGTCTCTGCTTATGGCTATATCAATAGGAAAAAAAAAAACCTAGAGATAGAACTTGGAACTACTTGATTGTGTCAAGTTACAAAGTGCTAGCACAAACTGTGTTTGATTTAGAGTTCCAACTACATGTATCCATATAGGAGAAAACAGAGTGAAACCTAAAAATTAAAATTGTTACTGCCAACGAACGGTTTAACCTAGAAGAACGAAATTTGGTGAGCCAAGTGGGATTGGGGTCCTGATCATTACCTGAAAGTGTCATCAAGATTGGGTGAAAAAATGTGTGCTGAGATTTCAGGAAACTAGTAGTTTTTTGGAAGCTTGGCAACCCCTTTCCATGAAAGTGATTTGCGACAGTCTCTGCTTATGGCTACATCAATAGGAAACAAACCATAGAGATAGAACTTGGAACTACTTTATTGTGTCAAGTTTCAAAGAGCTAGCACAAACCGTGTTTGATTTAGAGTTCCAACTACATGTATCCATATAGGAGAAAACAGAGTGAAACCTAAAAATTAAAACTGTTACTGCCAAAGATCGGTTTAACCTAGAAGAAAGAAATTTGGTGAGAAAAGTGGGATTGGGGTACTGATCATTACCTGAAAGTGTCATCAAGATTGGGTGAAAAAATGTGTGCTGAGATTTCAGGAAACTCGTAGTTTTTTGAAAGCTTGGCAACCTCTTTCCATGAAAGTGATTTGCGCCAGTCTCTGCTTAGGGCTACATCAATAGGAAACAAACCATAGAGATAGAACTTGGAACTACTTGATTGTGACAAGTCTCAAAAAGCTAGCACAAACCGTGTTTGATTTAGAGTTCCAACTACATGTATCCATATAGGAGAAAACAGTGAAACCTAAAAATTAAAACTGTTACTGCCAACGAACGGTTTAACCTAAAAGAATGAAATTTGGTGAGCCAAGTGGGATTGGGGTACTGATCATTACCTGAAAGTGTCATCAAGATTGCTTGAAAAAATGTGGGCTGAGATTTCAGGAAACTCGTAGTTTTTTGGAAGCTCGGCAACCCCTTTCCATGAACGTGATTTGCGCCAGTCTCTGCTTAGAGCTATATCAATAGGAAAAAAAAAACATAGAGATAGAACTTGGAACTACTTGATTGTGTCAGTTTACAAAGAGCTAGCACAAACTGTGTTTGATTTAGAGTTCCAACTACATGTATCCATATAGGAGAAAACAGAGTGAAACCTAAAAATTAAAACTGTTACTGCCAACGAACGGTTTAACCTAGAAGAACGAAATTTGGTGAGCCAAGTGGGATTGGGGTACTGATCATTACCTGAATGTGTCATAAAGATTGGGTGAAAAAATGTGTGCTGAGATTTCAGGAAACTCGTAGTTTTTTGGAAGCTTGGCAACCTCTTTCCATGAAAGTGATGTGCGCCAGTCTCTGCTTAGGGCTACATCAATAGGAAACAAACCATAGAGATAGAACTTGGAACTACTTGATTGTGTCAAGTTTCAAAGAGCTAGCACAAACCGTGTTTGATTTAGTGTTCCAACTACATGTATCCATATAGGAGAAAACAGAGTGAAACCTAAAAATTAAAACTGTTACTGCCAACGAACGGTTTAATCTAGAAGAACGAAATTTGGTGAGCCAAGTGTGATTGGGGTCCTGATCATTACCTGAAAGTGTCATCAAGATTGGGTGAAAAAATGTGTGCTGAGATTTCAGGAAACTCGTAGTTTTTTGGAAGCTTGGCAACCCCTTTCCATGAAAGTGATTTGCGCCAGTCTCTGCTTAGGGCTACATCAATAGGAAACAAACAATAGAGATAGAACTTGGAACTACTTGATTGTGTCAAGTTTCAAAGAGCTAGCACAAACCGTGTTTGATTTAGTGTTCCAACTACATGTATCCATATAGAAGAAAACAGAGTGAAACCTAAAAATTAAAAATGTTACAGCCAACGAACGGTTTAAACTAGAAGAACGAAATTTGGTGAGCCAAGTGTGATTGGGGTACTGATCATTACCTGAAAGTGTCATCAAGATTGGGTGAAAAAATGTGTGCTGAGATTTTAGGAAACTCGTAGTTTTTTGGAAGCTTGGCAACCCCTTTCCATGAAAGTGATTTGCGCCAATCTCTGCTTAGGGCTACATCAATAGGAAACAAACCATAGAGATAGAACTTGGAACTGCTTGATTGTGTCAAGTTGCAAAGATATAGCACAAACCGTGTTTGATTTAGAGTTCCAACTACATGTATCCATATATGAGAAAATAGAGTGAAACCTAAAATTTAAAACTGTTACTGCCAATGAACGGTTTAACCTAGAAGAACGAAATTTGGTGAGCCAAGTGGGATTGGGGTACTGATCATTACCTGAAAGTTTCATCAAGATTGGGTGAAAAAATGTGTGCTGACATTTCAGGAAACTCGTAGTTTTTTGGAAGCTTGGCAACCCCTTTCCATGAACGTGATTTGCGACAGTCTCTGCTTAGGGCTATATCAATAGGAAAAAAAAAAAAAACAGAGGGATAGAACTTGGCACTACTTGATTGTGTCAATTTACAAAGAGCTAGCACAAACTGTGTTTGATTTAGAGTTCCAACTACATGTATCCATATAGGAGAAAACAGAGTGAAACCTAAAAATTAAAACTGTTACTGCCAACGAAGAGTTTAACCTAGAAGAACGAAATTTGGTGAGCCAAGTGGGATTGGGGTACTGATCAATACCGGAAAGTGTCATGAAGATTGGGTGAAAAAATGTGTTCTGAGATTTCAGGAAACTCGTAGTTTTTTGGAAGCTTGGCAACCCCTTTCCATGAAAGTGATTTGCGCCAGTCTCTGCTTAGGGCTACATCAATAGGAAACAAACCATAGAGATAGAACTTGGAACTACTTGATTGTGACAAGTTTCAAAGAGCTAGCACAAACCGTGTTTGATTTAGAGTTCCAACTACATGTATCCATATAGGAGAAAACAGAGTGAAACCTAAAAATTAAAACTGTTACTGCCAACGAACGGTTTAACCTAGAAGAACGAAATTTGGTGAGCCAAGTGGGATTAGGGTACTGATCATTACCTGAAAGTGTCATGAAGATTGGTTGAAAAAATGTGTGCTGAGATTTCAGGAAACTCGTAGTTTTTTGGAAGCTTGGCAACCCCTTTCCATGAACGTGATTTGCGCCAGTCTCTGCTTAGGGCTATATCAATAGGAAAAAAAAAAAAAACAGAGGGATAGAACTTGGCACTACTTGATTGTGTCAATTTACAAAGAGCTAGCACAAACTGTGTTTGATTTAGAGTTCCAACTACATGTATGCATAAAGGAGAAAACAGAGTGAAACCTAAAAATTAAAACTGTTACTGCCAACGAAGAGTTTAACCTAGAAGAACGAAATTTGGTGAGCCAAGTGGGATTGGGGTACTGATCATTACCGGAAAGTGTCATGAAGATTGGGTGAAAAAATGTGTTCTGAGATTTCAGGAAACTCGTAGTTTTTTGGAAGCTTGGCAACCCCTTTCCATGAAAGTGATTTGCGCCAGTCTCAGCTTAGGGCTACATCAATAGGAAACAAACCATAGAGATAGAGCTTGGAACTACTTGATTGTGACAAGTTTCAAAGAGCTAGCACAAACCGTGTTTGATTTAGAGTTCCAACTACATGTATCCATATAGGAGAAAACAGAGTTAAACCTAAAAATTAAAACTGTTACTGCCAACGAACGGTTTAACCTAGAAGAATGAAATTAGGTGAGCCAAGTGGGATTGGGGTCCTGATCATTACCTGAAAGTGTCATGAAGATTGGTTGAAAAAATGTGTGCTGAGATTTCAGGAAACTCGTAGTTTTTTGGAAGCTTGGCAACCCCTTTCCATGAAAGTGATTTGCGCCAGTCTCTACTTAGAGCTACATCAATACGAAACAAACCATAGAGATAGAAGTTGGAACTACTTGATTGTGCCAAGTTTCAAAGAGCTAGCACAAACCGTGTTTGATTTAGAGTTCCAACTACATGTATCCATATATGAGAAAATAGAGTGAAACCTAAAATTTAAAACTGTTACTGCCAATGAACGGTTTAACCTAGAAGAACGAAATTTGGTGAGCCAAGTGGGATTGGGGTACTGATCATTACCTGAAAGTTTCATCAAGATTGGGTGAAAAAATGTGTGCTGACATTTCAGGAAACTCGTAGTTTTTTGGAAGCTTGGCAACCCCTTTCCATGAAAGTGATTTGCGACAGTCTCTGCTTATGGCTACATCAATAGGAAACAAACCATAGAGATAGAACTTGGAACTACTTGACTGTGTCAAGTTTCAAAGAGCTAGCACAAACCGTGTTTGATTTAGAGTTCCAACTACATGTACCCATATAGGAGAAAACAGAGTGAAACCTAAAAATTAAAACTGTTACTGCCAACGAACGGTTTTACCAAGAAGAACGAAATTTGGTGAGCCAAGTGGGATTGGGGTTCTGATCATTACCTTAAAGTGTCATCAAATTGGGTGAAAAAATGTGTGCTGAGATTTCAGGAAACTCGTAGTTTTTTGGAAGCTTGGCAACCCCTTTCCATGAAAGTGATTTGTGCCAGTCTCTGCTTAGGGCTACATCAATAGGAAACAAACCATAGAGATAGAACATGGAACTACTTGATTGTGTCAAGTTTCAAAGAGCTAGCACAAACCGTGTTTGATTTAGAGTTCCAACTACATGTATCCATATAGGAGAAAACAGAGTGAAACCTAAAAATTAAAACTGTTACTGCAAACGAACGGTTTAACCTAGAAGAACGAAATTTGGTGAGCCAAGTGGGATTGGGGTACTGATCATTACCTGAAAGTGTCATCAAGATTGGGTGAAAAAATGTGTGCTGAGATTTCAGGAAACTCGTAGTTTTTTGGAAGCTTGGCAAACACTTTCCATGAAAGTGATTTGCGCCAGTCTCTGCTTAGGGCTACATCAATAGGAAACAAACCATAGAGATAGAACTTGGAACAACTTGATTGTGACAAGTTTCAAAGAGCTAGCACAAACCATGTTTGATTTAGAATTCCAACTACTTGTATCCATATAGGAGAAAACAGAGTGAAACCTAAAAATTAAAACTGTTACTGCCAACGAACGGTTTAACCTAGAAGAACGAAATTTGGTGAGCCAAGTGGGATTGGGGTACTGATCATTACCTGAAAGTGTCATCAAGATTGGGTGAAAAAATGTGTGCTGAGATTTCATGAAACTCGTAGTTTTTTGGAAGCTTGGGAACCCCTTTCCATGAACGTGATTTGCGCCAGACTCTGCTTAGGGCTATAACAATAGGAAAAAAAAAAACATAGAGATAGAACTTGGAACTAATTGATTGTGTCAAGTTACAAAGAGCTAGCACAAACTGTGTTTGATTTAGAGTTCTAACTGCATGTATCCATATAGGAGAAAACAGAGTGAAACCTAAAAATTAAAACTGTTACTGCCAACGAACGGTTTAACCTAGAAGAATGAAATTTGGTGAGCCAAGTGGGATTGGGGAACTGATCATTACCTGAAAGTGTCATCAAGATTGGATGAAAAAATGTGTGCTGAGATTTCAGGAAACTCGTAGTTTTTTGGAAGCTTGGCAACCCCTTTCTATGAAAGTGATTTGCGCCAGTCTCTGCTTAGGGCTACATCAATATGAAACAAAAAATAGAGATAGAACTTGGAACTACTTGGTTGTTTCAAGTTTCAAAGAGCTAGCACAAACCGTGTTTGATTTAGAGTTCCAACTACATGTATACATATAGGAGAAAACAGAGTGAAACCTAAAAATTAAAACTGTTACTGCCAACGAAGAGTTTTACCTAGAAGAACGAAATTTGGTGAGCCAAGTGGGATTGGGGTACTGATCATTACCTGAAAGTGTCATGAAGATTGGGTGAAAAAATGTGTGCTGAGATTTCAGGAAACTCGTAATTTTTTGGAAGCTTGGCAACCCCTTTCCATGAAAGTGATTTGTGCCAGTCTCTGCTTAGGGCTACATCAATAGGAAACAAACCATAGAGATAGAACTTGGAACTACTTGATTGTGCCAAGTTTCAAAGAGCTAGCACACACCGTGTTTGATTTAGGTTCCAACTACATGTATCCATATAGGAGAAAACAGAGTGAAACCTAAAAATTAAAACTGTTACTGAAAAACGAACGGTTTAACCTAGAAGAACGAAATTTGGTGAGCCAAGTGGGATTGGGGTACTGATCATTACTGGAATGTGTCATCAAGATTGGGTGAAAAAATGTGTGCTGAGATTTCAGGAAACTCGTAGTTTTTTGGAAGCTTGGCAACCCCTTTCCATGAAAGTGATTTGCGCCAGTCTCTGCTTAGGGCTACATCAATAGAAAACAAACAATAGTGATAGAACTTGGAACTACTTTATTGCGTCAAGTTTCAAAGAGCTAGCACAAACCGTGTTTGATATAGAGTTCCAACTACATGTATCCATATAGGAGAAAACAGAGTGAAACCTAAAAATTAAAACTATTACTGCCAACGAACGGTTTAACCTAGAAGAACGAAATTTTTTGAGCCAAGTGGGATTGGGTACTGACCGTTACCTGAAAGTATTATCAAGATTGGGTGAAAAAATGTGTGCTGAGATTTCAGGAAACTCGTAGTTTTTTGGAAGCTTGGCAACCCCTTTACATGAAAGTGATTTGCGCCAATCTCTGCTTAGGGCTACATCAATAGGAAACAAACCATAGAGATAGAACTTGGAACTACTTGGTTGTGTCAAGTTTCAAAGAGCTAGCACAAACCGTGTTTGATTTAGAGTTCCAAGTACATGTATCCATATAGGAGAAAACAGAGTGAAACCTAAAAATTTAAACTGTTACTGCCAATGAACAGTTTAACCTAGGAGAACGAAATTTGGTGAGCCAAGTGGGATTGGGGTACTGATCATTACCTGAAAGTGTCATCAAGGTTGGTTGAAAAAATGTGTGCTGAGATTTCAGGAAACTCGTAGTTTTTGGAAGCTTGGGAACCCCTTTCCATGAACGTGATTTGCGCCAGTCTCTGCTTAGGGCTATATCAATAGGAAAAAAAAAACCTAGAGATAGAACTTGGAACTACTTGATTGTGTCAAGTTACAAAGTGCTAGCACAAACTGTGTTTGATTTAGAGTTCCAACTACTTGTATCCATATAGGAGAAAACAGAGTGAAACCTAAAAATTAAAACTGTTACTGCCAACGAACGGTTTAACCTAGAAGAACGAAATTTGGTGAGCCAAGTGGGATTGGGGTCCTGATCATTACCTGAAAGTGTCATCAAGATTGGGTGAAAAAATGTGTGCTGAGATTTCAGGAAACTAGTAGTTTTTTGGAAGCTTGGCAACCCCTTTCCATGAAAGTGATTTGCGACAGTCTCTGCTTATGGCTACATCAATAGGAAACAAACCATAGAGATAGAACTTGGAACTACTTTATTGTGTCAAGTTTCAAAGAGCTAGCACAAACCGTGTTTGATTTAGAGTTCCAACTACATGTATCCATATAGGAGAAAACAGAGTGAAACCTAAAAATTAAAACTGTTACTGCCAAAGATCGGTTTAACCTAGAAGAAAGAAATTTGGTGAGAAAAGTGGGATTGGGGTACTGATCATTACCTGAAAGTGTCATCAAGATTGGGTGAAAAAATGTGTGCTGAGATTTCAGGAAACTCGTAGTTTTTTGAAAGCTTGGCAACCTCTTTCCATGAAAGTGATTTGCGCCAGTCTCTGCTTAGGGCTACATCAATAGGAAACAAACCATAGAGATAGAACTTGGAACTACTTGATTGTGACAAGTCTCAAAAAGCTAGCACAAACCGTGTTTGATTTAGAGTTCCAACTACATGTATCCATATAGGAGAAAACAGAGTGAAACCTAAAAATTAAAACTGTTACTGCCAACGAACGGTTTAACCTAAAAGAATGAAATTTGGTGAGCCAAGTGGGATTGGGGTACTGATCATTACCTGAAAGTGTCATCAAGATTGCTTGAAAAAATGTGGGCTGAGATTTCAGGAAACTCGTAGTTTTTTGGAAGCTCGGCAACCCCTTTCCATGAACGTGATTTGCGCCAGTCTCTGCTTAGGGCTATATCAATAGGAAAAAAAAAACATAGAGATAGAACTTGGAACTACTTGATTGTGTCAGTTTACAAAGAGCTAGCACAAACTGTGTTTGATTTAGAGTTCCAACTACATGTATCCATATAGGAGAAAACAGAGTGAAACCTAAAAATTAAAACTGTTACTGCCAACGAACGGTTTAACCTAGAAGAACGAAATTTGGTGAGCCAAGTGGGATTGGGGTACTGATCATTACCTGAATGTGTCATAAAGATTGGGTGAAAAAATGTGTGCTGAGATTTCAGGAAACTCGTAGTTTTTTGGAAGCTTGGCAACCTCTTTCCATGAAAGTGATGTGCGCCAGTCTCTGCTTAGGGCTACATCAATAGGAAACAAACCATAGAGATAGAACTTGGAACTACTTGATTGTGTCAAGTTTCAAAGAGCTAGCACAAACCGTGTTTGATTTAGTGTTCCAACTACATGTATCCATATAGGAGAAAACAGAGTGAAACCTAAAAATTAAAACTGTTACTGCCAACGAACGGTTTAATCTAGAAGAACGAAATTTGGTGAGCCAAGTGTGATTGGGGTCCTGATCATTACCTGAAAGTGTCATCAAGATTGGGTGAAAAAATGTGTGCTGAGATTTCAGGAAACTCGTAGTTTTTTGGAAGCTTGGCAACCCCTTTCCATGAAAGTGATGTGCGCCAGTCTCTGCTTAGGGCTACATCAATAGGAAACAAACAATAGAGATAGAACTTGGAACTACTTGATTGTGTCAAGTTTCAAAGAGCTAGCACAAACCGTGTTTGATTTAGTGTTCCAACTACATGTATCCATATAGAAGAAAACAGAGTGAAACCTAAAAATTAAAAATGTTACAGCCAACGAACGGTTTAAACTAGAAGAACGAAATTTGGTGAGCCAAGTGTGATTGGGGTACTGATCATTACCTGAAAGTGTCATCAAGATTGGGTGAAAAAATGTGTGCTGAGATTTTAGGAAACTCGTAGTTTTTTGGAAGCTTGGCAACCCCTTTCCATGAAAGTGATTTGCGCCAATCTCTGCTTAGGGCTACATCAATAGGAAACAAACCATAGAGATAGAACTTGGAACTGCTTGATTGTGTCAAGTTGCAAAGATATAGCACAAACCGTGTTTGATTTAGAGTTCCAACTACATGTATCCATATATGAGAAAATAGAGTGAAACCTAAAATTTAAAACTGTTACTGCCAATGAACGGTTTAACCTAGAAGAACGAAATTTGGTGAGCCAAGTGGGATTGGGGTACTGATCATTACCTGAAAGTTTCATCAAGATTGGGTGAAAAAATGTGTGCTGACATTTCAGGAAACTCGTAGTTTTTTGGAAGCTTGGCAACCCCTTTCCATGAACGTGATTTGCGACAGTCTCTGCTTAGGGCTATATCAATAGGAAAAAAAAAAAAAACAGAGGGATAGAACTTGGCACTACTTGATTGTGTCAATTTACAAAGAGCTAGCACAAACTGTGTTTGATTTAGAGTTCCAACTACATGTATCCATATAGGAGAAAACAGAGTGAAACCTAAAAATTAAAACTGTTACTGCCAACGAAGAGTTTAACCTAGAAGAACGAAATTTGGTGAGCCAAGTGGGATTGGGGTACTGATCAATACCGGAAAGTGTCATGAAGATTGGGTGAAAAAATGTGTTCTGAGATTTCAGGAAACTCGTAGTTTTTTGGAAGCTTGGCAACCCCTTTCCATGAAAGTGATTTGCGCCAGTCTCTGCTTAGGGCTACATCAATAGGAAACAAACCATAGAGATAGAACTTGCAACTACTTGATTGTGACAAGTTTCAAAGAGCTAGCACAAACCGTGTTTGATTTAGAGTTCCAACTACATGTATCCATATAGGAGAAAACAGAGTGAAACCTAAAAATTAAAACTGTTACTGCCAACGAACGGTTTAACCTAGAAGAACGAAATTTGGTGAGCCAAGTGGGATTAGGGTACTGATCATTACCTGAAAGTGTCATGAAGATTGGTTGAAAAAATGTGTGCTGAGATTTCAGGAAACTCGTAGTTTTTTGGAAGCTTGGCAACCCCTTTCCATGAACGTGATTTGCGCCAGTCTCTGCTTAGGGCTATATCAATAGGAAAAAAAAAAAAACAGAGGGATAGAACTTGGCACTACTTGATTGTGTCAATTTACAAAGAGCTAGCACAAACTGTGTTTGATTTAGAGTTCCAACTACATGTATCCATATAGGAGAAAACAGAGTGAAACCTAAAAATTAAAACTGTTACTGCCAACGAAGAGTTTAACCTAGAAGAACGAAATTTGGTGAGCCAAGTGGGATTGGGGTACTGATCATTACCGGAAAGTGTCATGAAGATTGGGTGAAAAAATGTGTTCTGAGATTTCAGGAAACTCGTAGTTTTTTGGAAGCTTGGCAACCCCTTTCCATGAAAGTGATTTGCGCCAGTCTCTGCTTAGGGCTACATCAATAGGAAACAAACCATAGAGATAGAGCTTGGAACTACTTGATTGTGACAAGTTTCAAAGAGCTAGCACAAACCGTGTTTGATTTAGAGTTCCAACTACATGTATCCATATAGGAGAAAACAGAGTTAAACCTAAAAATTAAAACTGTTACTGCCAACGAACGGTTTAACCTAGAAGAATGAAATTAGGTGAGCCAAGTGGGATTGGGGTCCTGATCATTACCTGAAAGTGTCATGAAGATTGGTTGAAAAAATGTGTGCTGAGATTTCAGGAAACTCGTAGTTTTTTGGAAGCTTGGCAACCCCTTTCCATGAAAGTGATTTGCGCCAGTCTCTACTTAGAGCTACATCAATACGAAACAAACCATAGAGATAGAAGTTGGAACTACTTGATTGTGCCAAGTTTCAAAGAGCTAGCACAAACCGTGTTTGATTTAGAGTTCCAACTACATGTATCCATATATGAGAAAATAGAGTGAAACCTAAAATTTAAAACTGTTACTGCCAATGAACGGTTTAACCTAGAAGAACGAAATTTGGTGAGCCAAGTGGGATTGGGGTACTGATCATTACCTGAAAGTTTCATCAAGTTTGGGTGAAAAAATGTGTGCTGACATTTCAGGAAACTCGTAGTTTTTTGGAAGCTTGGCAACCCCTTTCCATGAAAGTGATTTGCGACAGTCTCTGCTTATGGCTACATCAATAGGAAACAAACCATAGAGATAGAACTTGGAACTACTTGACTGTGTCAAGTTTCAAAGAGCTAGCACAAACCGTGTTTGATTTAGAGTTCCAACTACATGTACCCATATAGGAGAAAACAGAGTGAAACCTAAAAATTAAAACTGTTACTGCCAACGAACGGTTTTACCAAGAAGAACGAAATTTGGTGAGCCAAGTGGGATTGGGGTTCTGATCATTACCTTAAAGTGTCATCAAATTGGGTGAAAAAATGTGTGCTGAGATTTCAGGAAACTCGTAGTTTTTTGGAAGCTTGGCAACCCCTTTCCATGAAAGTGATTTGTGCCAGTCTCTGCTTAGGGCTACATCAATAGGAAACAAACCATAGAGATAGAACATGGAACTACTTGATTGTGTCAAGTTTCAAAGAGCTAGCACAAACCGTGTTTGATTTAGAGTTCCAACTACATGTATCCATATAGGAGAAAACAGAGTGAAACCTAAAAATTAAAACTGTTACTGCAAACGAACGGTTTAACCTAGAAGAACGAAATTTGGTGAGCCAAGTGGGATTGGGGTACTGATCATTACCTGAAAGTGTCATCAAGATTGGGTGAAAAAATGTGTGCTGAGATTTCAGGAAACTCGTAGTTTTTTGGAAGCTTGGCAAACACTTTCCATGAAAGTGATTTGCGCCAGTCTCTGCTTAGGGCTACATCAATAGGAAACAAACCATAGAGATAGAACTTGGAACAACTTGATTGTGACAAGTTTCAAAGAGCTAGCACAAACCATGTTTGATTTAGAATTCCAACTACTTGTATCCATATAGGAGAAAACAGAGTGAAACCTAAAAATTAAAACTGTTACTGCCAACGAACGGTTTAACCTAGAAGAACGAAATTTGGTGAGCCAAGTGGGATTGGGGTACTGATCATTACCTGAAAGTGTCATCAAGATTGGGTGAAAAAATGTGTGCTGAGATTTCATGAAACTCGTAGTTTTTTGGAAGCTTGGGAACCCCTTTCCATGAACGTGATTTGCGCCAGACTCTGCTTAGGGCTATAACAATAGGAAAAAAAAAAACATAGAGATAGAACTTGGAACTAATTGATTGTGTCAAGTTACAAAGAGCTAGCACAAACTGTGTTTGATTTAGAGTTCTAACTGCATGTATCCATATAGGAGAAAACAGAGTGAAACCTAAAAATTAAAACTGTTACTGCCAACGAACGGTTTAACCTAGAAGAATGAAATTTGGTGAGCCAAGTGGGATTGGGGAACTGATCATTACCTGAAAGTGTCATCAAGATTGGATGAAAAAATGTGTGCTGAGATTTCAGGAAACTCGTAGTTTTTTGGAAGCTTGGCAACCCCTTTCTATGAAAGTGATTTGCGCCAGTCTCTGCTTAGGGCTACATCAATATGAAACAAAAAATAGAGATAGAACTTGGAACTACTTGGTTGTTTCATGTTTCAAAGAGCTAGCACAAACCGTGTTTGATTTAGAGTTCCAACTACATGTATACATATAGGAGAAAACAGAGTGAAACCTAAAAATTAAAACTGTTACTGCCAACGAAGAGTTTTACCTAGAAGAACGGAATTTGGTGAGCCAAGTGGGATTGGGGTACTGATCATTACCTGAAAGTGTCATGAAGATTGGGTGAAAAAATGTGTGCTGAGATTTCAGGAAACTCGTAATTTTTTGGAAGCTTGGCAACCCCTTTCCATGAAAGTGATTTGTGCCAGTCTCTGCTTAGGGCTACATCAATAGGAAACAAACCATAGAGATAGAACTTGGAACTACTTGATTGTGCCAAGTTTCAAAGAGCTAGCACACACCGTGTTTGATTTAGGTTCCAACTACATGTATCCATATAGGAGAAAACAGAGTGAAACCTAAAAATTAAAACTGTTACTGAAAAACGAACGGTTTAACCTAGAAGAACGAAATTTGGTGAGCCAAGTGGGATTGGGGTACTGATCATTACTGGAATGTGTCATCAAGATTGGGTGAAAAAATGTGTGCTGAGATTTCAGGAAACTCGTAGTTTTTTGGAAGCTTGGCAACCCCTTTCCATGAAAGTGATTTGCGCCAGTCTCTGCTTAGGGCTACATCAATAGAAAACAAACAATAGTGATAGAACTTGGAACTACTTTATTGCGTCAAGTTTCAAAGAGCTAGCACAAACCGTGTTTGATATCGAGTTCCAACTACATGTATCCATATAGGAGAAAACAGAGTGAAACCTAAAAATTAAAACTATTACTGCCAACGAACGGTTTAACCTAGAAGAACGAAATTTTTTGAGCCAAGTGGGATTGGGTACTGACCGTTACCTGAAAGTATTATCAAGATTGGGTGAAAAAATGTGTGCTGAGATTTCAGGAAACTCGTAGTTTTTTGGAAGCTTGGCAACCCCTTTATATGAAAGTGATTTGCGCCAATCTCTGCTTAGGGCTACATCAATAGGAAACAAACCATAGAGATAGAACTTGGAACTACTTGGTTGTGTCAAGTTTCAAAGAGCTAGCACAAACCGTGTTTGATTTAGAGTTCCAAGTACATGTATCCATATAGGAGAAAACAGAGTGAAACCTAAAAATTTAAACTGTTACTGCCAATGAACAGTTTAACCTAGGAGAACGAAATTTGGTGAGCCAAGTGGGATTGGGGTACTGATCATTACCTGAAAGTGTCATCAAGGTTGGTTGAAAAAATGTGTGCTGAGATTTCAGGAAACTCGTAGTTTTTGGAAGCTTGGGAACCCCTTTCCATGAACGTGATTTGCGCCAGTCTCTGCTTAGGGCTATATCAATAGGAAAAAAAAAACCTAGAGATAGAACTTGGAACTACTTGATTGTGTCAAGTTACAAAGTGCTAGCACAAACTGTGTTTGATTTAGAGTTCCAACTACATGTATCCATATAGGAGAAAACAGAGTGAAACCTAAAAATTAAAACTGTTACTGCCAACGAACGGTTTAACCTAGAAGAACGAAATTTGGTGAGCCAAGTGGGATTGGGGTCCTGATCATTACCTGAAAGTGTCATCAAGATTGGGTGAAAAAATGTGTGCTGAGATTTCAGGAAACTAGTAGTTTTTTGGAAGCTTGGCAACCCCTTTCCATGAAAGTGATTTGCGACAGTCTCTGCTTATGGCTACATCAATAGGAAACAAACCATAGAGATAGAACTTGGAACTACTTTATTGTGTCAAGTTTCAAAGAGCTAGCACAAACCGTGTTTGATTTAGAGTTCCAACTACATGTATCCATATAGGAGAAAACAGAGTGAAACCTAAAAATTAAAACTGTTACTGCCAAAGATCGGTTTAACCTAGAAGAAAGAAATTTGGTGAGAAAAGTGGGATTGGGGTACTGATCATTACCTGAAAGTGTCATCAAGATTGGGTGAAAAAATGTGTGCTGAGATTTCAGGAAACTCGTAGTTTTTTGAAAGCTTGGCAACCTCTTTCCATGAAAGTGATTAGCGCCAGTCTCTGCTTAGGGGTACATCAATAGGAAACAAACCATAGAGATAGAACTTGGAACTACTTGATTGTGACAAGTCTCAAAAAGCTAGCACAAACCGTGTTTGATTTAGAGTTCCAACTACATGTATCCATATAGGAGAAAACAGAGTGAAACCTAAAAATTAAAACTGTTACTGCCAACGAACGGTTTAACCTAAAAGAATGAAATTTGGTGAGCCAAGTGGGATTGGGGTACTGATCATTACCTGAAAGTGTCATCAAGATTGCTTGAAAAAATGTGGGCTGAGATTTCAGGAAACTCGTAGTTTTTTGGAAGCTCGGCAACCCCTTTCCATGAACGTGATTTGCGCCAGTCTCTGCTTAGGGCTATATCAATAGGAAAAAAAAAACATAGAGATAGAACTTGGAACTACTTGATTGTGTCAGTTTACAAAGAGCTAGCACAAACTGTGTTTGATTTAGAGTTCCAACTACATGTATCCATATAGGAGAAAACAGAGTGAAACCTAAAAATTAAAACTGTTACTGCCAACGAACGGTTTAACCTAGAAGAACGAAATTTGGTGAGCCAAGTGGGATTGGGGTACTGATCATTACCTGAATGTGTCATAAAGATTGGGTGAAAAAATGTGTGCTGAGATTTCAGGAAACTCGTTGTTTTTTGGAAGCTTGGCAACCTCTTTCCATGAAAGTGATGTGCGCCAGTCTCTGCTTAGGGCTACATCAATAGGAAACAAACCATAGAGATAGAACTTGGAACTACTTGATTGTGTCAAGTTTCAAAGAGCTAGCACAAACCGTGTTTGATTTAGTGTTCCAACTACATGTATCCATATAGGAGAAAACAGAGTGAAACCTAAAAATTAAAACTGTTACTGCCAACGAACGGTTTAATCTAGAAGAACGAAATTTGGTGAGCCAAGTGTGATTGGGGTCCTGATCATTACCTGAAAGTGTCATCAAGATTGGGTGAAAAAATGTGTGCTGAGATTTCAGGAAACTCGTAGTTTTTTGGAAGCTTGGCAACCCCTTTCCATGAAAGTGATTTGCGCCAGTCTCTGCTTAGGGCTACATCAATAGGAAACAAACAATAGAGATAGAACTTGGAACTACTTGATTGTGTCAAGTTTCAAAGAGCTAGCACAAACCGTGTTTGATTTAGTGTTCCAACTACATGTATCCATATAGAAGAAAACAGAGTGAAACCTAAAAATTAAAAATGTTACAGCCAACGAACGGTTTAAACTAGAAGAACGAAATTTGGTGAGCCAAGTGTGATTGGGGTACTGATCATTACCTGAAAGTGTCATCAAGATTGGGTGAAAAAATGTGTGCTGAGATTTTAGGAAACTCGTAGTTTTTTGGAAGCTTGGCAACCCCTTTCCATGAAAGTGATTTGCGCCAATCTCTGCTTAGGGCTACATCAATAGGAAACAAACCATAGAGATAGAACTTGGAACTGCTTGATTGTGTCAAGTTGCAAAGATATAGCACAAACCGTGTTTGATTTAGAGTTCCAACTACATGTATCCATATATGAGAAAATAGAGTGAAACCTAAAATTTAAAACTGTTACTGCCAATGAACGGTTTAACCTAGAAGAACGAAATTTGGTGAGCCAAGTGGGATTGGGGTACTGATCATTACCTGAAAGTTTCATCAAGATTGGGTGAAAAAATGTGTGCTGACATTTCAGGAAACTCGTAGTTTTTTGGAAGCTTGGCAACCCCTTTCCATGAACGTGATTTGCGACAGTCTCTGCTTAGGGCTATATCAATAGGAAAAAAAAAAAACAGAGGGATAGAACTTGGCACTACTTGATTGTGTCAATTTACAAAGAGCTAGCACAAACTGTGTTTGATTTAGAGTTCCAACTACATGTATCCATATAGGAGAAAACAGAGTGAAACCTAAAAATTAAAACTGTTACTGCCAACGAAGAGTTTAACCTAGAAGAACGAAATTTGGTGAGCCAAGTGGGATTGGGGTACTGATCAATACCGGAAAGTGTCATGAAGATTGGGTGAAAAAATGTGTTCTGAGATTTCAGGAAACTCGTAGTTTTTTGGAAGCTTGGCAACCCCTTTCCATGAAAGTGATTTGCGCCAGTCTCTGCTTAGGGCTACATCAATAGGAAACAAACCATAGAGATAGAACTTGGAACTACTTGATTGTGACAAGTTTCAAAGAGCTAGCACAAACCGTGTTTGATTTAGAGTTCCAACTACATGTATCCATATAGGAGAAAACAGAGTGAAACCTAAAAATTAAAACTGTTACTGCCAACGAACGGTTTAACCTAGAAGAACGAAATTTGGTGAGCCAAGTGGGATTAGGGTACTGATCATTACCTGAAAGTGTCATGAAGATTGGTTGAAAAAATGTGTGCTGAGATTTCAGGAAACTCGTAGTTTTTTGGAAGCTTGGCAACCCCTTTCCATGAACGTGATTTGCGCCAGTCTCTGCTTAGGGCTATATCAATAGGAAAAAAAAAAACAGAGGGATAGAACTTGGCACTACTTGATTGTGTCAATTTACAAAGAGCTAGCACAAACTGTGTTTGATTTAGAGTTCCAACTACATGTATCCATATAGGAGAAAACAGAGTGAAACCTAAAAATTAAAACTGTTACTGCCAACGAAGAGTTTAACCTAGAAGAACGAAATTTGGTGAGCCAAGTGGGATTGGGGTACTGATCATTACCGGAAAGTGTCATGAAGATTGGGTGAAAAAATGTGTTCTGAGATTTCAGGAAACTCGTAGTTTTTTGGAAGCTTGGCAACCCCTTTCCATGAAAGTGATTTGCGCCAGTCTCTGCTTAGGGCTACATCAATAGGAAACAAACCATAGAGATAGAGCTTGGAACTACTTGATTGTGACAAGTTTCAAAGAGCTAGCACAAACCGTGTTTGATTTAGAGTTCCAACTACATGTATCCATATAGGAGAAAACAGAGTTAAACCTAAAAATTAAAACTGTTACTGCCAACGAACGGTTTAACCTAGAAGAATGAAATTAGGTGAGCCAAGTGGGATTGGGGTCCTGATCATTACCTGAAAGTGTCATGAAGATTGGTTGAAAAAATGTGTGCTGAGATTTCAGGAAACTCGTAGTTTTTTGGAAGCTTGGCAACCCCTTTCCATGAAAGTGATTTGCGCCAGTCTCTACTTAGAGCTACATCAATACGAAACAAACCATAGAGATAGAAGTTGGAACTACTTGATTGTGCCAAGTTTCAAAGAGCTAGCACAAACCGTGTTTGATTTAGAGTTCCAACTACATGTATCCATATATGAGAAAATAGAGTGAAACCTAAAATTTAAAACTGTTACTGCCAATGAACGGTTTAACCTAGAAGAACGAAATTTGGTGAGCCAAGTGGGATTGGGGTACTGATCATTACCTGAAAGTTTCATCAAGATTGGGTGAAAAAATGTGTGCTGACATTTCAGGAAACTCGTAGTTTTTTGGAAGCTTGGCAACCCCTTTCCATGAAAGTGATTTGCGACAGTCTCTGCTTATGGCTACATCAATAGGAAACAAACCATAGAGATAGAACTTGGAACTACTTGACTGTGTCAAGTTTCAAAGAGCTAGCACAAACCGTGTTTGATTTAGAGTTCCAACTACATGTACCCATATAGGAGAAAACAGAGTGAAACCTAAAAATTAAAACTGTTACTGCCAACGAACGGTTTTACCAAGAAGAACGAAATTTGGTGAGCCAAGTGGGATTGGGGTTCTGATCATTACCTTAAAGTGTCATCAAATTGGGTGAAAAAATGTGTGCTGAGATTTCAGGAAACTCGTAGTTTTTTGGAAGCTTGGCAACCCCTTTCCATGAAAGTGATTTGTGCCAGTCTCTGCTTAGGGCTACATCAATAGGAAACAAACCATAGAGATAGAACATGGAACTACTTGATTGTGTCAAGTTTCAAAGAGCTAGCACAAACCGTGTTTGATTTAGAGTTCCAACTACATGTATCCATATAGGAGAAAACAGAGTGAAACCTAAAAATTAAAACTGTTACTGCAAACGAACGGTTTAACCTAGAAGAACGAAATTTGGTGAGCCAAGTGGGATTGGGGTACTGATCATTACCTGAAAGTGTCATCAAGATTGGGTGAAAAAATGTGTGCTGAGATTTCAGGAAACTCGTAGTTTTTTGGAAGCTTGGCAAACACTTTCCATGAAAGTGATTTGCACCAGTCTCTGCTTAGGGCTACATCAATAGGAAACAAACCATAGAGATAGAACTTGGAACTACTTGGTTGTGTCAAGTTTCAAAGACCTAGCACAAACCGCGTTTGATTTAGATTTCCAACTATATGTATCCATATAGGAGAAAACAGAGTGAAATCTAAAAATTAAAACTGTTACTGCCAATGAACGGTTTAACCTAGAAGAACGAAATTTGGTGAGCCAAGTGGGATTGGGGTACTGATCATTACCTGAAAGTTTCATCAAGATTGGGTGAAAAAATGTGTGCTGAGATTTCAGGAAACTCGTAGTTTTTTGGAAGCTTGGCAACCCCTTTCCATGAACGTGATTTGCGCCAGTCTCTGCTTAGGGCTATATCAATAGGAAAAAAAAAAACAGAGGGATAGAACTTGGCACTACTTGATTGTGTCAATTTACAAAGAGCTAGCACAAACTGTGTTTGATTTAGAGTTCCAACTACATGTATCCATATAGGAGAAAACAGAGTGAAACCTAAAAATTAAAACTGTTACTGCCAACGAAGAGTTTAACCTAGAAGAACGAAATTTGGTGAGCCAAGTGGGATTGGGGTACTGATCAATACCGGAAAGTGTCATGAAGATTGGGTGAAAAAATGTGTTCTGAGATTTCAGGAAACTCGTAGTTTTTTGGAAGCTTGGCAACCCCTTTCCATGAAAGTGATTTGCGCCAGTCTCTGCTTAGGGCTACATCAATAGGAAACAAACCATAGAGATAGAACTTGGAACTACTTGATTGTGACAAGTTTCAAAGAGCTAGCACAAACCGTGTTTGATTTAGAGTTCCAACTACATGTATCCATATAGGAGAAAACAGAGTGAAACCTAAAAATTAAAACTGTTACTGCCAACGAACGGTTTAACCTAGAAGAATGAAATTAGGTGAGCCAAGTGGGATTGGGGTACTGATCATTACCTGAAAGTGTCATCAAGATTGGGTGAAAAAATGTGTGCTGAGATTTCAGGAAACTCGTAGTTTTTTGGAAGCTTGGCAAACACTTTCCATGAAAGAGATTTGCGCCAGTCTCTACTTAGAGCTACATCAATACGAAAAAAACCACAGAGATAGAACTTGGAACTACTTGATTGTGCCAAGTTTCAAAGAGCTAGCACAAACCGTGTTTGATTTAGAGTTCCAACTACATGTATCCATATAGGAGAAAACAGAGTGAAACCTAAAAATTAAAACTGTTACTGCCAACGAACGGTTTAACCTAGAAGAATGAAATTTGGTGAGCCAAGTGGGATTGGGGTACTGATCATTACCTGAAAGTGTCATGAAGATTGGGTGAAAAAATGTGTTCTGAGATTTCAGGAAACTCGTAGTTTTTTGGAAGCTTGGCAACCCCTTTCCATGAAAGTGATTTGCGCCAGTCTCTACTTAGAGCTACATCAATACGAAACAAACCATAGAGATAGAAGTTGGAACTACTTGATTGTGCCAAGTTTCAAAGAGCTAGCACAAACCGTGTTTGATTTAGAGTTCCAACAACATGTATCCATATAGGAGAAAACAGAGTGAAACCTAAAAACTAAAACTGTTACTGCAAACGAACGGTTTAACCTAGAAGAACGAAATTTGGTGAGCCAAGTGGGATTGGGGTACTGATCATTACCGGAAAGTGTCATCAAGATTGGGTGAAAAAATGTGTGCTGAGATTTCAGGAAACTCGTAGTTTTTTGGAAGCAGGTAACCCCTTTCAATGAATGTGATTTGCGCCAGTCTCTGCTTAGGGCTACATCAATAGGAAACAAACCATAGAGATAGAACTTGGAACTATTGATTGTGTCAATTTTCAAAGAGCTAGCACAAACCGTGTTTGATTTAGTGTTCCAACTACATGTATCCATATAGGAGAAAACAGAGTGAAACCTAAAAATTAAAAATGTTACAGCCAATGAACGGTTTAACCTAGAAGAACGAAATTTGGTGAGCCAAGTGTGATTGGGGTACTGATCATTACCTGAAAGTGTCATCAAGATTGGGTGAAAAAATGTGTGCTGAGATTTCAGGAAACTCGTAGTTTTTTGGAAGCTTGGCAACCCCTTTCCAAGAAAGTGATTTGCGCCAATCTCTGCTTAGGGCTACATCAATAGGAAACAAACCATAGAGATAGAACTTGGAACTACTTGGTTGTGTCAAGTTTCAAAGAGCTAGCACAAACCGTGTTGAATTTAGAGTTCCAACTACATGTATCCATATAGGAGAAAACAGAGTGAAACCTAAAAATTAAAACTGTTACTGCCAATGAACGGTTTATCCTAGAAGAACGAAATTTGGTGAGCCAAGTGGAATGGGTTACTGATCATTATCTGAAAGTGTCATCAAATGGGGTGAAAAAATGTATGCTGAGTTTTCAGGAAACACGTAGTTTTTTGGAAGCTTGGCAACCCCTTTCCATGAAAGTGATTTGCGCCAGTCTCTGCTTAGGGCTACATCAATAGGAAACAAACCATAGAGATAGAACTTGGAACTACTTGATTGTGTCAAGTTGCAAAGATATAGCACAAACCGTGTTTGATTTAGAGTTCCAACTACATGTATCCATATATGAGAAAATAGAGTGAAACCTAAAATTTAAAACTGTTACTGCCAATGAACGGTTTAACCTAGAAGAACGAAATTTGGTGAGCCAAGTGGGATTGGGGTACTGATCATTACCTGAAAGTGTCATCAAGATTGGGTGAAAAAATGTGTGCTGACATTTCAGGAAACTCGTAGGTTTTTGGAAGCTTGGCAACCCCTTTCCATGAAAGTGATTTGCGACAGTCTCTGCTTATGGCTACATCAATAGGAAACAAACCATAGAGATAGAACTTGGAACTACTTGACTGTGTCAAGTTTCAAAGAGCTAGCACAAACCGTGTTTGATTTAGAGTTCCAACTACATGTACCCATATAGGAGAAAACAGAGTGAAACCTAAAAATTAAAACTGTTACTGCCAACGAACGGTTTTACCAAGAAGAACGAAATTTGGTGAGCCAAGTGGGATTGGGGTTCTGATCATTACCTTAAAGTGTCATCAAGATTGGGTGAAAAAATGTGTGCTGAGATTTCAGGAAACTCGTAGTTTTTTGGAAGCTTGGCAACCCCTTTCCATGAAAGTGATTTGCGCCACTCTCTACTTAGAGCTACATCAATACGAAACAAACCATAGAGATAGAACTTGGAACTACTTGATTGTGCCAAGTTTCAAAGAGCTAGCACAAACCGTGTTTGATTTAGTGTTCCAACTACATGTATCCATATAGGAGAAAACAGAGTGAAACCTAAAAATTAAAAATGTTACAGCCAATGAACGGTTTAACCTAGAAGAACGAAATTTGGTGAGCCAAGTGTGATTGGGGTACTGATCATTACCTGAAAGTGTCATCAAGATTGGGTGAAAAAATGTGTGCTGAGATTTCAGGAAACTCGTAGTTTTTTGGAAGCTTGGCAACCCCTTTCCATGAAAGTGATTTGCGCCAATCTCTGCTTAGGGCTACATCAATAGGAAACAAACCATAGAGATAGAACTTGGAACTACTTGGTTGTGTCAAGTTTCAAAGAGCTAGCACAAACCGTGTTGAATTTAGAGTTCCAACTACATGTATCCATATAGGAGAAAACAGAGTGAAACCTAAAAATTAAAACTGTTACTGCCAATGAACGGTTTATCCTAGAAGAACGAAATTTGGTGAGCCAAGTGGAATGGGTTACTGATCATTATCTGAAAGTGTCATCAAATGGGGTGAAAAAATGTATGCTGAGTTTTCAGGAAACACGTAGTTTTTTGGAAGCTTGGCAACCCCTTTCCATGAAAGTGATTTGCGCCAGTCTCTGCTTAGGGCTACATCAATAGGAAACAAACCATAGAGATAGAACTTGGAACTACTTGATTGTGTCAAGTTGCAAAGATATAGCACAAACCGTGTTTGATTTAGAGTTCCAACTACATGTACCCATATAGGAGAAAACAGAGTGAAACCTAAAAATTAAAACTGTTACTGCCAACGAACGGTTTTACCAAGAAGAACGAAATTTGGTGAGCCAAGTGGGATTGGGGTTCTGATCATTACCTTAAAGTGTCATCAAGATTGGGTGAAAAAATGTGTGCTGAGATTTCAGGAAACTCGTAGTTTTTTGGAAGCTTGGCAACCCCTTTCCATGAAAGTGATTTGCGCCAGTCTCTGCTTAGGGCTACATCAATAGGAAACAAACCATAGAGATAGAACATGGAACTACTTGATTGTGTCAAGTTTCAAAGAGCTAGCACAAACCGTGTTTGATTTAGAGTTCCAACTACATGTATCCATATAGGAGAAAACAGAGTGAAACCTAAAAATTAAAACTGTTACTGCCAACGAACGCTTTAACCTAGAAGAACGAAATTTGGTGAGCCAAGTGGGATTGGGATTCTGATCATTACCTGAAAGTGTCATCAAGATTGGGTGAAAAAATGTGTGCTGAGATTTCAGGAAACTCGTAGTTTTTTGGAAGCTTGGCAAACCCTTTCCATGAAAGTGATTTGCACCAGTCTCTGCTTAGGGCTACATCAATAGGAAACAAACCATAGAGATAGAACTTGGAACTACTTTATTGTGCCAAGTTTCAAAGAGCTACCACAAACCGTGTTTGATTTAGAGTTCCAACTACATGTATCCATATAGGAGAAAACAGAGTGAAATCTAAAAATTAAAACTTTTACTGCCAATGAACGGTTTAACCTAGAAGAACGAAATTTGGTGAGCCAAGTGGGATTGGGGTACTTATCATTACCTGAAAGTGTCATCAAGATTGGGTGAAAAAATGTGTGCTGAGATTTCAGGAAACTCGTAGTTTTTTGGAAGCTTGGCAACCCCTTTCCATGAACGTGATTTGCGCCAGTCTCTGCTTAGGGCTATATCAATAGGAAAAAAAAAAAACAGAGGGATAGAACTTGGAACTACTTGATTGTGTCAATTTACAAAGAGCTAGCACAAACTGTGTTTGATTTAGAGTTCCAACTACATGTATCCATATAGGAGAAAACAGAGTGAAACCTAAAAATTAAAACTGTTACTCCCAACGAAGAGTTTAACCTAGAAGAACGAAATTTGGTGAGCCAAGTGGGATTGAGGTACTGATCATTACCTGAAAGTGTCATCAAGTTTGGGTGAAAAAATGTGTGCTGAGATTTCAGGAAACTCGTAGTTTTTTGGAAGCTTGGCAACCCCTTTCCATAAAAGTGATTTGCGCCAGTCTCTGCTTAGGGCTACATCAATAGGAAACAAACCATAGAGATAGAACTTGGAACTACTTGATTGTGACAAGTTTCAAAGAGCTAGCACAAACCGTGTTTGATTTAGAGTTCCAACTACATGTATCCATATAGGAGAAAACAGAGTTAAACCTAAAAATTAAAACTGTTACTGAAAACGAACGGTTTAACCTAGAAGAACGAAATTTGGTGAGCCAAGTGGGATTGGGGTACTGATCATTACCTGAAAGTGTCATCAAGATTGGGTGAAAAAATGTGTGCTGAGATTTCAGGAAACTCGTAGTTTTTTGGAAGCTTGGCAACCCCTTTCCATGAAAGTGATTTGCGCCAATCTCTGCTTATGGCTACATCAATAGGAAACAAACCATAGAGATAGAACTTGGAACTACTTGATTGTGCCAAGTTTCAAAGAGCTAGCACACACCGTGTTTGATTTAGGTTCCAACTACATGTATCCATATAGGAGAAAACAGAGTGAAACCTAAAAATTAAAACTGTTACTGAAAAACGAACGGTTTAATCTAGAAGAACGAAATTTGGTGAGCCAAGTGGGATTGGGGTACTGATCATTACCGGAAAGTGTCATCAAGATTGGGTGAAAAAATATGTGCTGAGATTTCAGGAAACTTGTAGTTTTTTGGAAGCTTGGCAACCACTTTCCATGAAAGTGATTTGCGCCAGTCTCTGCTTAGGCTACATCAATAGAAAACAAACAATAGTGATAGAACTTGGAACTACTTTATTGTGTGAAGTTTCAAAGAGCTAGCACAAACCGTGTTTGATTTCGAGTTCCAACTACATGTATCCATAGAGGAGAAAACAGAGTGAAACCTAAAAATTAAAACTATTACTGCCAACGAACGGTTTAACCTAGAAGAACGAAATTTGGTGAGCCAAGTGGGATTGGGTACTGACCATTACCTGAAAGTATTATCAAGATTGGGTGAAAAAATGTGTGCTGAGATTTCAGGAAACTCGTAGTTTTTTGGAAGCTTGGCAACCCCTTTCCATGAAAGTGATTTGTGCCAGTCTCTGCTTAGGGCTACATCAATAGGAAACAAACCATAGAGATAGAACTTGGAACTACTTGGTTGTGTCAAGTTTCAAAGAGCTAGCACAAACCGTGTTTGATTTAGAGTTCCAACTACATGTATCCATATAGGAGAAAACAGAGTGAAACCTAAAAATTAAAACTGTTACTGCCAACGAATGGTTTAACCTAGAAGAACGAAATTTGGTGAGCCAAGTGGGATTGGGGTACTGATCATTACCGGAAAGTGTCATCAAGATTGGGTGAAAAAATGTGTGCTGAGATTTCAGGAAACTCGTAGTTTTTTGGAAGCAGGCAACTTCTTTCAATGAATGTGATTTGTGCCAGTCTCTGCTTAGGGCTACATCAATAGGAAACAAACCATAGAGATAGAACTTGGAACTACTTGATTGTGTCAAGTTTCAAAGAGCTAGCACAAACCGTGTTTGATTTAGTGTTCCAACTACATGTATCCATATAGGAGAAAACAGAGTGAAACCTAAAAATTAAAACTGTTACTGCCAACGAACGCTTTAATCTAGAAGAACGAAATTTGGTGAGCCAAGTGTGATTGGGATACTGATCATTACCTGAAAGTGTCATCAAGATTGGATGAAAAAATGTGTGCTGAGATTTCAGGAAACTCGTAGTTTTTTGGAAGCTTGGCAACCCCTTTCCATGAAAGTGATTTGCGCCAGTCTCTGCTTAGGGCTACATCAATAGGAAACAAACCATAGAGATAGAACTTGGAACTACTTGATTGTGACAAGTTTCAAAGAGCTAGCACAAACCATGTTTGATTTAGAATTCCAACTACTTGTATCCATATAGGAGAAAACAGAGTGAAACCTAAAAATTAAAACTGTTACTGCCAACGAACGGTTTAACCTAGAAGAACGAAATTTGGTGAGCCAAGTGGGATTGAGGTACTGATCATTACCTGAAAGTGTCATCAAGATTGGGTGAAAAAATGTGTGCTGAGATTTCAGGAAACTCGTAGTTTTTTGGAAGCTTGGCAACCCCTTTCCATAAAAGTGATTTGCGCCAGTCTCTGCTTAGGGCTACATCAATAGGAAACAAACCATAGAGATAGAACTTGGAACTACTTGATTGTGACAAGTTTCAAAGAGCTAGCACAAACCGTGTTTGATTTAGAGTTCCAACTACATGTATCCATATAGGAGAAAACAGAGTTAAACCTAAAAATTAAAACTGTTACTGAAAACGAACGGTTTAACCTAGAAGAACGAAATTTGGTGAGCCAAGTGGGAATGGGGTACTGATCATTACCTGAAAGTGTCATCAAGATTGGGTGAAAAAATGTGTGCTGAGATTTCAGGAAACTCGTAGTTTTTTGGAAGCTTGGCAACCCCTTTCCATGAAAGTGATTTGCGCCAATCTCTGCTTAGGGCTACATCAATAGGAAACAAACCATAGAGACAGAACTTGGAACTACTTGGTTGTGTCAAGTTTCAAAGAGCTAGCACAAACCGTGTTTATTTTAGAGGTCCAAATACATGTATCCATATAGGAGAAAACAGAGTGAAACCTAAAAAGTAAAACTGTTACTGCCAATGAACGGTTTAACCTACAAATGAAATTTGGTGAGCCAAGTGGGATTGGGGTACTGATCATTACCTGAAAGTGTCATGAAGATTGGGTGAAAAAATGTGTGCTGAGATTTCAGGAAACTCGTAGTTTTTTGGAAGCTTGGCAACCCCTTTCCATGAAAGTGATTTGTGCCAGTCTCTGCTTAGGGCTATATCAATAGGAAACAAACCATAGAGATAGAACTTGGAACTACTTGATTGTGCCAAGTTTCAAAGAGCTAGCACACACCGTGTTTGATTTAGGTTCCAACTACATGTATCCATATAGGAGAAAACAGAGTGAAACCTAAAAATTAAAACTGTTACTGAAAAACGAACGGTTTAACCTAGAAGAACGAAATTTGGTGAGCCAAGTGGGATTGGGGTACTCATCATTACCGGAAAGTGTCATCAAGATTGGGTGAAAAAATATGTGCTGAGATTTCAGGAAACTCGTAGTTTTTTGGAAGCTTGGCAACCCCTTTCCATGAAAGTGATTTGCGCCAATCTCTGCTTAGGGCTACATCAATAGGAAACAAACCATAGAGATAGAACTTGGAACTACTTGGTTGTGTCAAGTTTCAAAGAGCTAGCACAAACCGTGTTTGATTTAGAGTTCCAAGTACATGTATCCATATAGGAGAAAACAGAGTGAAACCTAAAAATTAAAACTGTTAGTGCCAATGAACGGTTTAACCTAGGAGAACGAAATTTGGTGAGCCAAGTGGGATTGGGGTACTGATCATTACCTGAAAGTGTCATCAAGATTGGTTGAAAAAATGTGTGCTGAGATTTCAGGAAACTCATAGTTTTTTGGAAGCTTGGGAACCCCTTTCCATGAACGTGATTTGCGCCAGTCTCTGCTTAGGGCTATATCAATAGGAAAAAAAAAAAAACCTAGATAGATCTTGGAACTACTTGATTGTGTCAAGTTACAAAGTGCTAGCACAAACTGTGTTTGATTTAGAGTTCCAACTACATGTATCCATATAGGAGAAAACAGAGTGAAACCTAAAAATTAAAACTGTTACTGCCAACGAACGGTTTAACCTAGAAGAACGAAATTTGGTGAGCCAAGTGGGATTGGGGTCCTGATCATTACCTGAAAGTGTCATCAAGATTGGGTGAAAAAATGTGTGCTGAGATTTCAGGAAACTAGTAGTTTTTTGGAAGCTTGGCAACCCCTTTCCATGAAAGTGATTTGCGACAGTCTCTGCTTATGGCTACATCAATAGGAAACAAACCATAGAGATAGAACTTGGAACTACTTGATTGTGTCAAGTTTCAAAGAGCTAGCACACACCGTGTTTGATTTAGAGTTCCAACTACATGTATCCATATAGGAGAAAACAGTGTGTAACCTAAAAATTAAAACTGTTACTGCCAACGAACGGTTTAACCTAGAAGAACGAAATTTGGTGAGCAAAGTGGGATTGGGGTTCTGATCATTACCTGAAAGTGTGATCAAGATTGGGTGAAAAAATGTGTGCTGAGATTTCAGGAAACTCGTAGTTTTTTGGAAGCTTGGCAACCCCTTTCCATGAACGTGATTTGCGCCAGGCTCTACTTAGGGCTATATCAATAGGAAAAAAAAAAAAAAAAAAACAGAGGGATAGAACTTGGAACTACTTGATTGTGTCAATTTACAAAGAGCTATCACAAACTGTGTTTGATTTAGAGTTCCAACTACATGTATCCATATAGGAGAAAACAGAGTGAAACCTAAAAATTAAAACTGTTACTGCCAACGAAGAGTTTAACCTAGAAGAACGAAATTTGGTGAGCCAAGTGGGATTGGGGTACTGATCATTACCTGAAAGTGTCATGAAGATTGGGTGAAAAAATGTGTGCTGAGATTTCAGGAAACTCGTAGTTTTTTGGAAGCTTGCCAACCCCTTTCCATGAAAGTGATTTGTGCCAGTCTCTGCTTAGGGCTACATCAATAGGAAACAAACCATAGAGATAGAACTTGGAACTACTTGATTGGGCCAAGTTTCAAAGAGCTAGCACAAACCGTGTTTGATTTAGAGTTCCAACTACATGTATCCATATAGGAGAAAACAGAGTGAAACCTAAAAATTAAAACTGTTACTGAAAAACGAACGGTTTAACCTAGAAGAACGAAATTTGGAGAGCCAAGTGGGATTGGGGTACTGATCATTACCGGAAAGTGTCATCAAGATTGGGTGAAAAAATGTGTGCTGAGATTTCAGGAAACTAGTAGTTTTTTGGAAGCTTGGCAACCCATTTCCATGAAAGTGATTTCCGCAAGGCTCTGCTTAGGGCTATATCAATAGGAAAAAAAAAAACAGAGGGATAGAACTTGGAACTACTTGATTGTGTCAATTTACAAAGAGCTATCACAAACTGTGTTTGATTTAGAGTTCCAATTACATGTATCCATATATGAGAAAACAGAGTGAAACCTAAAAATTAAAACTGTTACTGCCAAAGATCGGTTTAACCTAGAAGAACGAAATTTGGAGAGCCAAGTGGGATTGGGGTACTGATCATTACCGGAAAGTGTCATCAAGATTGGGTGAAAAAACGTGTGCTGAGATTTCAGGAAACTCGTAGTTTTTTGGAAGCTTGGCAACCTCTTTCCATGAAAGTGATTTGCGCAAGTCTCTGCTGAGGGCTACATCAATAGGAAACAAACCATAGAGATAGAACTTGGAACTACTTGATTGTGACAAGTTTCAAAAAGCTAGCACAAACCGTGTTTGATTTAGAGTTCCAACTACATGTGTCCCTATAGGAGAAAACAGAGTGAAACCTAAAAATTAAAACTGTTACTGCCAACGAACGGTTTAACCTAGAAGAATGAAATTTGGTGAGCCAAGTGGGATTGGGGTACTGATCATTACCTGTAAGTGTCATGAAGATTGGGTGAAAAAATGTGTTCTGAGATTTCAGGAAACTCGTAGTTTTTTGGAAGCTTGGCAACCCCTTTCCATGAAAGTGATTTGTGACAGTCTCTGCTTATGGCTACATCAATAGGAAACAAACCATATAGATAGAACTTGGAACTACTTGATTGTGTCAAGTTTCAAAGAGCTAGCACACACCGTGTTTGATTTAGAGTTCCAACTACATGTATCCATATAGGAGAAAACAGAGTGAAACCTAAAAATTAAAACTGTTACTGCCAACGAACGGTTTAACGTAGAAGAACGAAATTTGGTGAGCAAAGTGGGATTTGGGTTCTGATCATTACCTTAATGTGTCATCAAGATTGGGTGAAAAAATGTGTGCTGAGTTTTCAGGAAACTCGTAGTTTTTTGGAAGCTTGGCAACCCCTTTCCATGAAAGTGATTTGCGCCAGTCTCTGCTTAAGGCTACATCAATAGGAAACAAACCATAGAGATAGAACTTGGAACTACTTGATTGTGTCAAGTTTCAAAGAGCTAGCACAAACCGTGTTTGATTTAGAGTTTCAACTACATGTATCCATATAGGAGAAAACAGAGTGAAACCTAAAAATTAAAACTGTTACTGCCAACGAACGGTTTAACCTAGAAGAACGAAATTTGGTGAGCCAAGTGGGATTGGGGTACTGATCATTACCTGAAAGTGTCATCAAGATTGGGTGAAAAAATGTGTGCTGAGATTTCAGGAAACTCATAGTTTTTTGGAAGCTTGGGAACCCCTTTCCATGAACGTGATTTGCGCCAGTCTCTGCTTAGGGCTATATCAATAGGAAAAAAAAAACATAGAGATAGAACTTGGAACTACTTGATTGTGTCAATTTACAAAGAGCTAGCACAAACTGTGTTTGATTTAGAGTTCCAACTACATGTATCCATATAGGAGAAAACAGAGTGAAACCTAAAAATTAAAACTGTTACAGCCAACAAAGAGTTTAACCTAGAAGAACGAAATTTGGTGAGCCAAGTGGGATTGGGGTACTGATCATTACCTGAAAGTGTCATGAAGATTGGGTGAAAAAATGTGTGCTGAGATTTCAGGAAACTCGTAGTTTTTTGGAAGCTTGGCAACCTCTTTCCATGAAAGTGATTTGTGCCAGTCTCTGCTTAGGGCTACATCAATAGGAAACAAACCATAGAGATAGAACTTGGAACTACTTGATTGTGCCAAGTGTCAAAGAGCTAGCACAAACCGTGTTTGATTTAGAGTTCCAACTACATGTATCCATATAGGAGAAAACAGAGTGAAACCTAAAAATTAAAACTGTTACTGCCAACGAACGGTTTAATCTAGAAGAACAAAATTTGGTGAGCCAAGTGGTATTGGGGTACTGATCATTACCTGAAAGTGTCATCAATATTGGGTGAAAAAATGTGTGCTGAGATTTCAGGAAACTCGTAGTTTTTTGGAAGCTTGGCAACCTCTTTCCATGAAAGTGATTTGCGCCAGTCTCTGCTTAGGGCTACATCAATAGGAAACAAACCATAGAGATAGAACCTGGCACTACTTGATTGTGTCAAGTTTCAAAGACCTAGCACAAACTGTGTTTGATTTAGAGTTCCATCTACAGGCATCCATATAGGAGACAACAGAGTGAAACCTAAAAATTAAAACTGTTACTGCCAACGATCGGTTTAACCTAGAAGAACGAAATTTGGTGAGCCAAGTGGGATTGGGGTCCTGATCATTACCTGAAAGTGTCATCAAGATTGGGTGAAAAAATGTGTGCTGAGATTTCAGGAAACTCGTAGTTTTTTGGAAGCTTGGCAACCCCTTTCCATGTAAGTGATTTGCGACAGTCTCTGCTTATGGCTACATCAATAGGAAACAAACCATAGAGATAGAACTTGGAACTACTTGATTGTGTCAAGTTTCAAAAAGCTAGCACACACCGTGTTTGATTTAGAGTTCCAACTACATGTATCCATATAGGAGAAAACAGAGTGAAACCTAAAAATTAAAACTGTTACTGCCAACGAACGGTTTAACCTAGAAGAACGAAATTTGGTGAGCAAAGTGGGATTGGGGTTCTGATCATTACCTTAAAGTGTGATCAAGATTGGGTGAAAAAATGTGTGCTGAGATTTCAGGAAACTCGTAGTTTTTTGGAAGCTTGGCAACCCCTTTCCATGAACGTGATTTGCGCCAGGCTCTGCTTAGGGCTATATCAATAGGAAAAAAAAAAAACAGAGGGATAGAACTTGGAACTACTTGATTGTGTCAAGTTTCAAAGAGGTAGCACAAACCGTGTTTGATTTAGAGTTCCAACTACATGTATCCATAAAGGAGAAAACAGAGTGAAACCTAAAAATTTAAACTGTTACTGCCAACGAACGGTTTAACCTAGAAGAACGAAATTTGGTGAGCCAAGTGGGATTGGGGTTCTGATCATTACCTGAAAGTGTCATCAAGATTGGGTGAAAAAATGTGTGCTGAGATTTCAGGAAACTCGTAGTTTTTTGGAAGCTTGGCAAACTCTTTCCATGAATGTGATTTGCACCAGTCTCTGCTTAGGGTATATCAATAGGAAACAAACCATAGAGATAGAACTTGGAACTACTTGGTTGTGTCAAGTTTCAAAGACCAAGCACAAACCGTGTTTGATTTAGAGTTCCAACTATATGTATCCATATAGGAGAAAACAGAGTGAAACCTAAAAATTAAAACTGTTAGTGCCAATGAACGGTTTAACCTAGAAGAACGAAATTTGGTGAGCCAAGTCGGATTGGGGTACTGATCATTACCTGAAAGTGTGATCAAGATTGGGTGAAAAAATGTGTGCTGAGATTTCAGGAAACTCGTAGTTTTTTGGAAGCTTGGCAACCCGTTTCCATGAACGTGATTTGCGCCAGTCTCTGCTTAGGGCTATATCAATAGGAAAAAAAAAACAAAGAGATAGAACTTGGAACTACTTGATTGTGTCAATTTACAAAGAGCTAGCACAAACTGTGTTTGATTTAGAGTTCCAACTACATGTATCCATATAGGAGAAAACAGAGTGAAACCTAAAAATTAAAACTGTTACAGCCAACGAAGAGTTTAACCTAGAAGAACGAAATTTGGTGAGCCAAGTGGGATTGGGGTACTGATCATTACCTGAAAGTGTCATGAAGATTGGGTGAAAAAATGTGTGCTGAGATTTCAGGAAACTCGTAGTTTTTTGGAAGCTTGGCAACCTCTTTCCATGAACGTGATTTGTGCCAGTCTCTGCTTAGGGCTACATCAATAGGAAACAAACCATAGAGATAGAACTTGGAACTACTTGATTGTGACAAGTTTCAAAGAGCTAGCACAAACCAAGTTTGATTTAGAGTTCCAACTACTTGTATCCATATAGGAGAAAACAGAGTGAAACCTAAAAATTAAAACTGTTACTGCCAACGAACGGTTTAACCTAGAAGAACGAAATTTGGTGAGCCAAGTGGGATTGGGGTACTGATCATTACCTGAAAGTGTCATCAATTTGGGTGAAAAAATGTGTGCTGAGATTTCAGGAAACTCGTAGTTTTTTGGAAGCTTGGCAACCCCTTTCCATGAAAGTGATTTGCGCCAGTCTCTGCTTAGGGCTACATCAATAGGAAACAAACCATAGAGATAGAACTTGAACTACTTGATTGCGACAAGTTTCAAAGAGCTAGCACAAACCATGTTTGATTTAAAGTTCCAACTACATGTATCCATATAGGAGAAAACAGAGTTAAACCTAAAAATTAAAACTGTTACTGAAAACGAACGGTTTAAACTAGAAGAACGAAATTTGGTGAGCCAAGTGGGATTGGGGTACTGATCATTACCTGAAAGTGTTATCAAGATTGGGTGAAAAAATGTGTGCTGATATTACAGGAAACTCGTAGTTTTTTGGAAGCTAGGCAACCCCTTTCCATGAAAGTGATATGCGCCAATCTCTGCTTAGGGCTACATCAATAGGAAAGAAAACATAGAGATAGAACTTGCAACTACTTGGTTGTGTCAAGTTTCAAATAGCTAGCACAAACCGTGTTTGTTTAGAGTTCAAAATACATGTATCCATATAGGAGAAAAGAGAGTGAAACCTAAAAAGTAAAACTGTTACTGCCAATGAACAGTTTAACCTAGAAACGAAATTTGGTGAGCCAAGTGGGATTGGGGTACTGATCATTACCTGAAAGTGTCATCAAGATTGGGTGAAAAAATGTGTGCTGAGATTTCAGGAAACTCGTAGTTTTTTGGAAGCTTGGGAACCCCTTTCCATGAACGTGATTTGCGCCAGTCTCTGCTTAGGGCTATAACAATAGGAAAAAAAAAAAAACATAAAGATAGAACTTGGAACTACTTGATTGTGTCAAGTTACAAAGAGCTAGCACAAACTGTGTTTGATTTAGAGTTCCAACTACATGTATCCATATAGGAGAAAACAGAGTGAAACCTAAAAATTAAAACTGTTAGTGCCAATGAACGGTTTAACCTAGAAGAACGAAATTTGGTGAGCCAAGTCGGATTGGGGTACTGATCATTACCTGAAAGTGTGATCAAGATTGGGTGAAAAAATGTGTGCTGAGATTTCAGGAAACTCGTAGTTTTTTGGAAGCTTGGCAACCCCTTTCCATGAAAGTGTTTTGCGACAGTCTCTGCTTAGGGCTACATCAATAGGAAACAAACAATAGAGATAGAACTTGGAACTACTTTATTGTGTCAAGTTTCAAAGAGCTAGCACAAACCGTGTTTGATTTAGAGTTCCAACTACATGTATCCATATAGGAGAAAACAGAGTAAAACCTAAAAATTAAAACTGTTACTGCCAACGATCAGTTTAACCTAGAAGAACGAAATTTGGTGAGCCAAGTGGGATTGGGGTTCTGATCATTACCTGAAAGTGTCATCAAGATTGGGTGAAAAAATGTGTGCTGAGATTTCAGGAAACTCGTAGTTTTTTGGAAGCTTGGCAACCTCTTTCCATGAAAGTGATTTGCGCCAGTCTCTGCTTAGGGCTACATCAATACGAAACAAACCATAGAGATAGAACTTGGAACTACGTGATTGTGTCCAGTTTCAAAGAGCTAGCACAAACCGTGTTTGATTTAGAGTTCCAACTACATGTATCCATATAGGAGAAAACAGAGTGAAACCTAAAAATTAAAACTGTTACTGCCAACGAACGGTTTAACTTAGAAGTACGAAATTCGGTGAGCCAAGTGGGATTGGGGTACTGATCATTACCTGAAAGTGTCATCAAGATTGGGTGAAAACATGTGTGCTGAGATTTCAGGAAACTCGTAATTTTTTGGAAGCTTGGCAACCCCTTTCCATGAACGTGATTTGCGCCAGTCTCTGCTTACGGCTATATCAATAGGAAAAAAAAAAACATAGAGATAGAACTCGGAACTACTTGATTGTGTCAATTTACAAAGACCTAGCACAAACTGTGTTTGATTTAGAGTTCCAACTACATGTATCCATATAGGAGAAAACAGAGTGAAAGCTAAAATTTAAAACTGTTATTGCCAACGTACAGTTTAACCTAGAAAAACGAAATTTGGTGAGCCAAGTGGGATTGGGGTACTGATCATTACCTGAAAGGGTCATCAAGATTGGGTGAAAAAATGTGTGCTGAGATTTCAGGAAACTCGTAGTTTTTTGGAAGCTTGGCAACCCCTTTCCATGAAAGTGATGTGCGCCAGTCTCTGCATAAGGCTACATCAATAGGAAACAAACCATAGAGATAGAACTTGGAACTACTTGATTGTGTCCAGTTTCAAAGAGCTAGCACAAACCGTGTTTGATTTAGAGTTCCAACTACATGTATCCATATAGGAGAAAACAGATTGAAACCTAAAAATTAAAACTGTTACTGCCAACGAACGGTTTAACCTAGAAGAACGAAATTTGGTGAGAAATGTGGGATTGGGGTACTGATCATTACCGGAAAGTGTCATCAAGATTGGGTGAAAACATGTGTGCTGAGATTTCAGGAAACTCGTAGTTTTTTGGAAGCAGGCAACCCCTTTCAATGAATGTGATTTGCGCCAGTCTCTGCTTAGGGCTACATTAATAGGAAACAAACCATAGAGATAGAACTTGGAACTACTTGATTGTGTCAAGTTTCAAAGAGCTAGCTCAAACCGTGTTTGATTTAGTGTTCCAACTACATGTATCCATATAGGAGAAAACAGAGTGAAACCAAAAAAATTCAAACTGTTACTGCCAAAGAACGGTTTAATCTAGAAGAATGAAATTTGGTGAGCCAAGTGTGATTCGTATACTGATCATTACCTGAAAGGGTCATCAAGATTGGGTGAAAAAATGTGTGCTGAGATTTCAGGAAACTGGTAGTTTTTTGGAAGCTTGGCAACCCCTTTCCATGAAAGTGATTTACGCCAGTCTCTGCATAGGGCTACATCAATAGGAAACAAACCATAGAGATAGAACTTGGAACTACTTTATTGTGTCAAGTTTCAAAGAGCTAGCACAAACCGTGTTTGATTTAGAGTTCCAACTACATGTATCCATATAGGAGAAAACAGAGTGAAACATAAAAATTAAAACTGTTACTGCCAAAGATCGGTTTAACCTAGAAGAACGAAATTTGGTGAGAAAAGTGGGATTGGGGTACTGATCATTACCTGAAAGTGTCATCAAGATTGGGTGAAAAAATGTTTGCTGAGATTTCAGGAAACTCGTAGTTTTTTGGAAGCTTGGCAACCTCTTTCCATGAAAGTGATTTGCGCCAGTCTCTGCTTAGGGCTACATCAATAGGAAACAAACCATAGAGATAGAACTTGGAACTACTTGATTGTGACACGTCTCAAAAAGCTAGCACAAACCGTGTTTGATTTAGAGTTCCAACTACCTGTATCCATATAAAAGAAAAGAGAGTGAAACCTAAAAATTAAAACTGTTACTGCCAACGAACGGTTTAACCTAGAAGAATGAAATTTGTTGAGAAAAGTGGGATTGGGGTACTGATCATTACCGGAAAGTGTCATCAAGATTGGGTGAAAAAATGTGTGCTGAGATTTCAGGAAACTCGTAGTTTTTTGGAAGCTTGGCAACCTCTTTCCATGAACGTGATTTGCGCCAGTCTCTGCTTAGGGCTATATCAATAGGAAAAAAAAAAACATAGAGAGAGAACTTGGAACTACTTGATTGTGTCAATTTACAAAGAGCTAGCACAAACTGTGTTTGATTTAGAGTTCCAACTACATGTATCCATATAGGAGAAAACAGAGTGAAACGTAAAACTTAAAACTGTTACTGCCAACGAACAGTTTAACCTACAAGAACGAAATGTGGTGAGCCAAGTGGGATTGGGGTACTGATCATTACCTGAATGTGTCATAAAGATTGGGTGAAAAAATGTGTGCTGAGATTTCAAGAAACTTGTAGTTTTTGGAAGCTTGGCAACCCCTTTCCATGAAAGTGATGTGCGCCAGTGTCTGCTAGGGCTACATCAATAGGAAACAAACCATAGGGATAGAACTTGGAACTACTTGATTGTGCCAAGTTTCAAAGAGCTAGCACAAACCGTGTTTGATTTAGAGTTCCAACTACATGTATCCATATAGGAGAAAACAGAGTGAAACCTAAAAATTAAAACTGTTACTGCAAACGAACGGTTTAACCTAGAAGAACGAAATTTGGTGAGCCAAGTGGGATTGGGGTACTGATCATTACCTGAAAGTGTCATCAAGATTGGGTGAAAAAATGTGTGCTGAGATTTCAGGAAACTCGTAGTTTTTTGGAAGCAGGCAACCCCTTTCAATGAATGTGATTTGCGCCAGTCTCTGCTTAGGGCTACATCAATAGGAAACAAACCATAGAGATAGAACTGGAAACTACTTGATTGTGTCAAGTTGCAAAGATATAGCACAAACCGTGTTTGATTTAGAGTCCCAACTACATGTATCCATATATGAGAAAATAGAGTGAAACCTAAAATTTAAAACTGTTACTGCCAACGAACGGTTTAACCTAGAAGAACGAAATTTGGTGAGCCAAGTGGGATTGGGGTACTGATCATTGCCGGAAAGTTTCATCAAGATTGGGTGAAAAAATGTGTGCTGACATTTCAGGAAACTCGTAGTTTTTTGGAAGCTTGGCAACTCCTTTCCATGTATGTGATTTGCGCCAGTCTCTGCTTAGGGCTACATCAATAGGAAACAAACCATAGAGATAGAACTTGGAACTACTTGATTGTGTCAAGTTTCAAAGAGCTAGCACAAACCGTGTTTGATTTAGAGTTCCAACTACGTGTATCCATATAGGAGAAAACAGAGTGAAACCTAAAAATTAAAACTGTTACTGACAATGAACGGTTTAACCTAGAAGAACGAAATTTGGTGAGCCAAGTGGGATTGGGGTACTGATCATTACCTGAAAGTGTCATCAAGATTGGGTGAAAAAATGTGTGCTGAGATTTCAGGAAACTCGTAGTTTTTTGGAAGCTTGGCAACCACTTTCCATGAAAGTGATTTGCGCCAGTCTCTGCTTAGGGCTACAACAATAGGAAACAAACCATAGAGATAGAACTTGGAACTACTTTATTGTGTCAAGTTTCAAAGACCTAGCACAAACCGTGTTTGATTTAGAGTTCCAACTACATGTATCCATATAGGAGAAAACAGAGTAAAACCTAAAAATTAAAACTGTTACTGCCAACGAACAGTTTAACCTAGAAAAACGAAATTTGGTGAGCCAAGTGGGATTGGGGTACTGATCATTACCTGAAAGTGTCATCAAGATTGGGTGAAAAAATGTGTGCTGAGATTTCAGGAAACTCGTAGTTTTTTGGAAGCTTGGCAACCTCTTTCCATGAAAGAGATTTGCGCCACTCTCTGCTTAGGGCTACATCAATACGAAACAAACCATAGAGATAGAACTTGGAACTACTTGATTGTGTCCAGTTTCAAAGAGCTAGCACAAACCGTGTTTGATTTAGAGTTCCAACTACATGTATCCATATAGGAGAAAACAGAGTGAAACCTAAAAATTAAAACTGTTACTGCCAACGAACGGTTTAACTTAGAAGGACGAAATTTGGTGAGCCAAGTGGGATTGGGGTACTGATCATTACCTGAAAGTGTCATCAAGATTGGGTGAAAACATGTGTGCTGAGATTTCAGGAAACTCGTAGTTTTTTGGAAGCTTGGCAACCCCTTTCCATGAACGTGATTTGCGCCAGTCTCTGCTTACGGCTATATCAATAGGAAAAAAAAAACATAGAGATAGAACTCGGAACTACTTGATTGTGTCAATTTATAAAGACCTAGCACAAACTGTGTTTGATTTAGAGTTCCAACTACATGTATCCATATAGGAGAAAACAGAGTGAAAGCTAAAATTTAAAACTGTTATTGCCAACGTACAGTTTAACCTAGAAAAACGAAATTTGGTGAGCCAAGTGGGATTGGGGTACTGATCATTACCTGAAAGGGTCATCAAGATTGGGTGAAAAAATGTGTGCTGAGATTTCAGGAAACTCGTAGTTTTTTGGAAGCTTGGCAACCCCTTTCCATGAAAGTGATGTGCGCCAGTCTCTGCATAGGGCTACATCAATAGGAAACAAACCATAGAGATAGAACTTGGAACTACTTGATTGTGTCCAGTTTCAAAGAGCTAGCACAAACCGTGTTTGATTTAGAGTTCCAACTACATGTATCCATATAGGAGAAAACAGATTGAAACCTAAAAATTAAAACTGTTACTGCCAACGAACGGTTTAACCTAGAAGAACGAAATTTGGTGAGCCAAGTGGGATTGGGGTACTGATCATTACCTGAAAGTGTCATCAAGATTGGGTGAAAAAATGTGTGCTGAGATTTCAGGAAACTCGTAGTTTTTTGGAAGCAGGCAACCCCTTTCAATGAATGTGATTTGCGCCAGTCTCTGCTTAGGGCTACATCAATAGGAAACAAACCATAGAGATAGAACTGGAAACTACTTGATTGTGTCAAGTTGCAAAGATATAGCACAAACTGTGTTTGATTTAGAGTCCCAACTACATGTATCCATATATGAGAAAATAGAGTGAAACCTAAAATTTAAAACTGTTACTGCCAACGAACGGTTTAATCTAGAAGAACGAAATTTGGTGAGCCAAGTGGGATTGGGGTACTGATCATTACCGGAAAGTTTCATCAAGATTGGGTGAAAAAATGTGTGCTGACATTTCAGGAAACTCGTAGTTTTTTGGAAGCTTGGCAACCCCTTTCCATGAATGTGATTTGCGCCAGTCTCTGCTTAGGGCTACATCAATAGGAAACAAACCATAGAGATAGAACTTGGAACTACTTGATTGTGTCAAGTTTCGAAGAGCTAGCACAAACCGTGTTTGATTTAGAGTTCCAACTACGTGTATCCACATAGGAGAAAACAGAGTGAAACCTAAAAATTAAAACTGTTACTGACAATGAACGGTTTAACCTAGAAGAACGAAATTTGGTGAGCCAAGTGGGATTGGGGTACTGATCATTACCTGAAAGTGTCATCAAGATTGGGTGAAAAAATGTGTGCTGAGATTTCAGGAAACTCGTAGTTTTTTGGAAGCTTGGCAACCAATTTCCATGAAAGTGATTTGCGCCAGTCTCTGCTTAGGGCTACAACAATAGGAAACAAACCATAGAGATAGAACTTGGAACTACTTTATTGTGTCAAGTTTCAAAGACCTAGCACAAACCGTGTTTGATTTAGAGTTCCAACTACATGTATCCATATAGGAGAAAACAGAGTAAAAACTAAAAATTAAAACTGTTACTGCCAACGAACAGTTTAACCTAGAAGAACGAAATTTGGTGAGCCAAGTGGGATTGGGGTACTGATCATTACCTGAAAGTGTCATCAAGATTGGGTGAAAAAATGTGTGCTGAGATTTCAGGAAACTCGTAGTTTTTTGGAAGCTTGGCAACCTCTTTCCATGAAAGTGATTTGCGCCACTCTCTGCTTAGGGCTACATCAATACGAAACAAACCATAGAGATAGAACTTGGAACTACTTGATTGTGTCCAGTTTCAAAGAGCTAGCACAAACCGTGTTTGATTTAGAGTTCCAACTACATGTATCCATATAGGAGAAAACAGAGTGAAACCTAAAAATTAAAACTGTTACTGCCAACGAACGGTTTAACTTAGAAGGACGAAATTTGGTGAGCCAAGTGGGATTGGGGTACTGATCATTACCTGAAAGTGTCATCAAGATTGGGTGAAAACATGTGTGCTGAGATTTCAGGAAACTCGTAGTTTTCTGGAAGCTTGGCAACCCCTTTCCATGAACGTGATTTGCGCCAGTCTCTGCTTACGGCTATATCAATAGGAAAAAAAAAACATAGAGATAGAACTCGGAACTACTTGATTGTGTCAATTTACAAAGACCTAGCACAAACTGTGTTTGATTTAGAGTTCCAACTACATGTATCCATATAGGAGAAAACAGAGTGAAAGCTAAAATTTAAAACTGTTATTGCCAACGTAGAGTTTAACTTAGAAAAACGAAATTTGGTGAGCCAAGTGGGATTGGGGTACTGATCATTACCTGAAAGTGTCATCAAGATTGGGTGAAAAAATGTGTGCTGAGATTTCAGGAAACTCGTAGTTTTTTGGAAGCTTGGCAACCCCTTTCCATGAAAGTGATGTGCGCCAGTCTCTGCATAGGGCTACATCAATAGGAAACAAACCATAGAGATAGAACTTGGAACTACTTGATTGTGTCCAGTTTCAAAGAGCTAGCACAAACCGTGTTTGATTTAGAGTTCCAACTACATGTATCCATATAGGAGAAAACAAATTGAAACCTAAAAATTAAAACTGTTACTGCCAACGAACGGTTTAACCTAGAAGAACGAAATTTGGTGAGAAAAGTGGGATTGGGGTACTGATCATTACCGGAAAGTGTCATCAAGATTGGGTGAAAAAATGTGTGCTGAGATTTCAGGAAACTCGTAGTTTTTTGGAAGCTTGGCAACCTCTTTCCATGAACGTGATTTGCGCCAGTCTCTGCTTAGGGCTATATCAATAGGAAAAAAAAAACATAGAGAGAGAACTTGGAACTACTTGATTGTGTCAATTTACAAAGAGCTAGCACAAACTGTGTTTGATTTAGAGTTCCAACTACATGTATCCATATAGGCGAAAACAGAGTGAAACCTAAAACTTAAAACTGTTACTGCCAACGAACAGTTTAACCTACAAGAACGAAATGTGGTGAGCCAAGTGGGATTGGGGTACTGATCATTACCTGAATGTGTCATAAAGATTGGGTGAAAAAATGTGTGCTGAGATTTCAAGAAACTTGTAGTTTTTGGAAGCTTGGCAACCCCTTTCCATGAAAGTGATGTGCGCCAGTCTCTGCTAGGGCTACATCAATAGGAAACAAACCATAGGGATAGAACTTGGAACTACTTGATTGTGCCAAGTTTCAAAGAGCTAGCACAAACCGTGTTTGATTTAGAGTTCCAACTACATGTATCCATATAGGAGAAAACAGAGTGAAACCTAAAAATTAAAACTGTTACTGCAAACGAACGGTTTAACCTAGAAGAACGAAATTTGGTGAGCCAAGTGGGATTGGGGTACTGATCATTACCTGAAAGTGTCATCAAGATTGGGTGAAAAAATGTGTGCTGAGATTTCAGGAAACTCGTAGTTTTTTGGAAGCAGGCAACCCCTTTCAATGAATGTGATTTGCGCCAGTCTCTGCTTAGGGCTACATCAATAGGAAACAAACCATAGAGATAGAACTGGAAACTACTTGATTGTGTCAAGTTGCAAAGATATAGCACAAACCGTGTTTGATTTAGAGTCCCAACTACATGTATCCATATATGAGAAAATAGAGTGAAACCTAAAATTTAAAACTGTTACTGCCAACGAACGGTTTAACCTAGAAGAACGAAATTTGGTGAGCCAAGTGGGATTGGGGTACTGATCATTGCCGGAAAGTTTCATCAAGATTGGGTGAAAAAATGTGTGCTGACATTTCAGGAAACTCGTAGTTTTTTGGAAGCTTGGCAACTCCTTTCCATGTATGTGATTTGCGCCAGTCTCTGCTTAGGGCTACATCAATAGGAAATAAACCATAGAGATAGAACTTGGAACTACTTGATTGTGTCAAGTTTCAAAGAGCTAGCACAAACCGTGTTTGATTTAGAGTTCCAACTACGTGTATCCATATAGGAGAAAACAGAGTGAAACCTAAAAATTAAAACTGTTACTGACAATGAACGGTTTAACCTAGAAGAACGAAATTTGGTGAGCCAAGTGGGATTGGGGTACTGATCATTACCTGAAAGTGTCATCAAGATTGGGTGAAAAAATGTGTGCTGAGATTTCAGGAAACTCGTAGTTTTTTGGAAGCTTGGCAACCACTTTCCATGAAAGTGATTTGCGCCAGTCTCTGCTTAGGGCTACAACAATAGGAAACAAACCATAGAGATAGAACTTGGAACTACTTTATTGTGTCAAGTTTCAAAGACCTAGCACAAACCGTGTTTGATTTAGAGTTCCAACTACATGTATCCATATAGGAGAAAACAGAGTAAAACCTAAAAATTAAAACTGTTACTGCCAACGAACAGTTTAACCTAGAAAAACGAAATTTGGTGAGCCAAGTGGGATTGGGGTACTGATCATTACCTGAAAGTGTCATCAAGATTGGGTGAAAAAATGTGTGCTGAGATTTCAGGAAACTCGTAGTTTTTTGGAAGCTTGGCAACCTCTTTCCATGAAAGTGATTTGCGCCACTCTCTGCTTAGGGCTACATCAATACGAAACAAACCATAGAGATAGAACTTGGAACTACTTGATTGTGTCCAGTTTCAAAGAGCTAGCACAAACCGTGTTTGATTTAGAGTTCCAACTACATGTATCCATATAGGAGAAAACAGAGTGAAACCTAAAAATTAAAACTGTTACTGCCAACGAACGGTTTAACTTAGAAGGACGAAATTTGGTGAGCCAAGTGGGATTGGGGTACTGATCATTACCTGAAAGTGTCATCAAGATTGGGTGAAAACATGTGTGCTGAGATTTCAGGAAACTCGTAGTTTTTTGGAAGCTTGGCAACCCCTTTCCATGAACTTGATTTGCGCCAGTCTCTGCTTACGGCTATATCAATAGGAAAAAAAAAACATAGAGATAGAACTCGGAACTACTTGATTGTGTCAATTTACAAAGACCTAGCACAAACTGTGTTTGATTTAGAGTCCCAACTACATGTATCTTATAGGAGAAAACAGAGTGAAAGCTAAAATTTAAAACTGTTATTGCCAACGTACAGTTTAACCTAGAAAAACGAAATTTGGTGAGCCAAGTGGGATTGGGGTACTGATCATTACCTGAAAGGGTCATCAAGATTGGGTGAAAAAATGTGTGCTGAGATTTCAGGAAACTCGTAGTTTTTTGGAAGCTTGGCAACCCCTTTCCATGAAAGTGATGTGCGCCAGTCTCTGCATAGGGCTACATCAATAGGAAACAAACCATAGAGATAGAACTTGGAACTACTTGATTGTGTCCAGTTTCAAAGAGCTAGCACAAACCGTGTTTGATTTAGAGTTCCAACTACATGTATCCATATAGGAGAAAACAGATTGAAACCTAAAAATTAAAACTGTTACTGCCAACGAACGGTTTAACCTAGAAGAACGAAATTTGGTGAGAAAAGTGGGATTGGGGTACTGATCATTACCGGAAAGTGTCATCAAGATTGGGTGAAAACATGTGTGCTGAGATTTCAGGAAACTCGTAGTTTTTTGGAAGCAGGCAACCCCTTTCAATGAATGTGATTTGCGCCAGTCTCTGCTTAGGGCTACATCAATAGGAAACAAACCATAGAGATAGAACTTGGAACTACTTGATTGTGTCAAGTTTCAAGGAGCTAGCACAAACCGTGTTTGATTTAGTGTTCCAACTACATGTATCCATATAGGAGAAAACAGAGTGAAACCAAAAAATTCAAACTGTTACTGCCAAAGAACGGTGTAATCTAGAAAAATGAAATTTGGTGAGCCAAGTGTGATTCGTATACTGATCATTACCTGAAAGTGTCATCAAGATTGGGTGAAAAAATGTGTGCTGAGATTTCAGGAAACTCGTAGTTTTTTGGAAGCTTGGCAACCCCTTTCAATGAAAGTGATTTACGCCAGTCTCTGCATAGGGCTACATCAGTAGGAAACAAACCATAGAGATAGAACTTGGAACTACTTTATTGTGCCAAGTTTCAAAGAGCTAGCACAAACCGTGTTTGATTTAGAGTTCCAACTACATGTATCCATATAGGAGAAAACAGAGTGAAACCTAAAAACTAAAACTGTTACTGCCAACGAACGGTTTAACCTAGAAGAACGAAATTTGGTGAGCCAAGTGGGATTGCGGTACTGATCATTACCGGAAAGTGTCATCAAGATTGGGTGAAAAAATTTGTGCTGAGATTTCAGGAAACTCCTAGTTTTTTGGAAGCAGGCAACCCCTTTCAATGAATGTGATTTGCGCCAGTCTCTGCTTAGGGCTACATCAATAGGAAACAAACCATAGAGATAGAACTTGGAACTACTTGATTGTGTCAAGTTTCAAAGAGCTAGCACAAACCGTGTTTGTTTTCGTGTTCCAACTACATGTATACATATAGGAGAAAACAGAGTGAAACCTAAAAATTAAAAATGTTACAGCCAACGAACGGTTTAACCTAGAAGAACGAAATTTGGTGAGCCAAGTGTGATTGGGGTACTGATCATTACCTGAAAGTGTCATCAAGATTGGGTAAAAAAATGTGTGCTGAGATTTCAGGAAACTCGTAGTTTTTTGGAAGCTTGGCAACCCCTTTCCATGAAAGTAATTTGCGCCAATCTCTGCTTAGGGCTACATCAATAGGAAACAAACCATAGAGATAGAACATGGAACTACTTGGTTGTGTCAAGTTTCAAAGAGCTAGCACAAACCGTGTTGAATTTAGAGTTCCAACTACATGTATCCATATAGGAGAAAACAGAGTGAAACCTAAAAATTAAAACTGTTACTGCCAATGAACGGTTTATCCTAGAAGAACGAAATTTGGTGAGCCAAGTGGAATGGGTTACTGATCATTATCTGAAAGTGTCATCAGATTGGGTGAAAAAATGTGTGCTGAGATTTCAGGAAACACGTAGTTTTTTGGAAGCTTGGCAACCCCTTTCCATGAAAGTGATTTGCGCCAGTCTCCGCTTAGGGCTACATCAATAGGAAACAAACCATAGAGATAGAACTTGGAACTACTTGATTGTGTCAAGTTGCAAAGATATAGCACAAACCGTGTTTGATTTAGAGTTCCAACTACATGTATCCATATATGAGAAAATAGAGTGAAACCTAAAATTTAAAACTGTTACTGCCAACAAACGGTTTAAGCTAGAAGAACGAAATTTGGTGAGCCAAGTGGGATTGGGGTACTGATCATTACCTGAAAGTTTCATAAAGATTGGGTGAAAATATGTGTGCTGAGATTTCAGGAAACTCGTAGTTTTTTGGAAGCTTGGCAACCCCTTTCCATGAAAGTGATTTGCGACAGTCTCTGCTTATGGCTACATCAATAGGAAACAAACCATAGAGATAGAACTTGGAACTACTTGACTGTGTGAAGTTTCAAAGAGCTAGCACAAACCGTGTTTGATTTAGAGTTCCAACTACATGTACCCATATAGGAGAAAACAGAGTGAAACCTAAAAATTAAAACTGTTACTGCCAACGAACGGTTTTACCAAGAAGAACGAAATTTGGTGAGCCAAGTGGGATTGGGGTTCTGATCATTACCTTAAAGTGTCATCAAGATTGGGTGAAAAAATGTGTGCTGAGATTTCAGGAAACTCGTAGTTTTTTGGAAGCTTGGCAACCCCTTTCCATGAAAGTGATTTGCGCCAGTCTCTGCTTAGGGCTACATCAACAGGAAACAATCCATAGAGATAGAACTTGGAACTACTTGGTTGTGTAAAGTTTCAAAGACCTAGCACAAACCGTGTTTGATTTAGAGTTCCAACTATATGTATCCATATAGGAGAAAACAGAGTGAAACCTAAAAATTAAAACTGTTACTGCCAACGAACGGTTTATACTAGAAGAACGAAATTTGGTGAGCCAAGTGGGATTGGGGTACTGATCATTACCTGAATGTGTCATAAAGATTGGGTGAAAAAATGTGTGCTGAGATTTCAAGAAACTCGTAGTTTTTTGGAAGCTTGGCAACCCCTTTCCATGAAAGTGATGTGCGCCAGAGTCTGCTAGGGCTACATCAATAGGAAACAAACCATAGGGATAGAACTTGGAACTACTTGATTGTGCCAAGTTTCAAAGAGCTAGCACAAACCGTGTTTGATTTAGAGTTCCAACTACATGTATCCATATAGGAGAAAACAGAGTGAAACCTAAAAATTAAAACTGTTACTTCAAAGGAACAGTTTAACAGAGAAGAACGAAATTTGGTGAGCCTAGTGGGATTGGGGTACTGATCATTACCGGAAAGTGTCATCAAGATTGTTTGAAAAAATGTGTGCTGAGATTTCAGGAAACTCGTAGTTTTTTGGAAGCAGGCAACCCCTTTCAATGAATGTGATTTGCGCCAGTCTCTGCTTAGGGCTACATCAATAGGAAACAAGCCATTGAGATAGAACTGGGAACTACTTGATTGTGTCAAGTTGCAAAGATATAGCACAAACCGTGTTTGATTTAGAGTCCCAACTACATGTATCCATATATGAGAAAATAGAGTGAAACCTAAAATTTAAAACTGTTACTGCCAACGAACGGTTTAAACTAGAAGAACGAAATTTGGTGAGCCAAGTGGGATTGGGGTACTGATCATTACCGGAAAGTTTCATCAAGATTGGGTGAAAAAATGTGTGCTGACATTTCAGGAAACTCGTAGTTTTTTGGAAGCTTGGCAAACCCTTTCAATGAATGTGATTTGCGCCAGTCTCTGCTTAGGGCTACATCAATAGGAAACAAACCATAGAGATAGAACTTGGAACTACTTGATTGTGTCAAGTTTCAAAGAGGTAGCACAAACCGTGTTTGATTTAGAGTTCCAACTACATGTATCCATATAGGAGAAAACAGAGTGAAACCTAAAAATTAAAACTGTTACTGCCAAAGATCGGTTTAACCTAGAAGAACGAAATTTGGTGAGCCAAGTGGGATTGGGGTACTGATCATTACCTGAAAGTGTCATCAAGATTGGGTGAAAACATGTGTGCTGAGATTTCAGGAAACTCGTAGTTTTTTGGAAGCTTGGCAACCCCTTTCCATGAACGTGATTTGCGCCAGTCTCGGCTTACGGCTATATGAATAGGAAAAAAAAAACATAGAGATAGAACTCAGAACTACTTGATTGTGTCAATTTACAAAGACCTAGCACAAACTGTGTTTGATTTAGAGTTCCAACTACATGTATCCATATAGGAGAAAACAGAGTGAAAGCTAAAATTTAAAACTGTTACTGCCAACGAACAGTTTAACCTAGAAAAACGAAATTTGGTGAGCGAAGTGGGATTGGGGTACTGATCATTACCTGAAAGGGTCATCAAGATTGGGTGAAAAAATGTGTGCTGAGATTTCAGGAAACTCGTAGTTTTTTGGAAGCTTGGCAACCCCTTTCCATGAAAGTGATGTGCGCCAGTCTCTGCATAGGGCTACATCAATAGGAAACAAACCATAGAGATAGAACTTGGAACTACTTGATTGTGTCAAGTTTCAAAGAGCTAGCACAAACCGTGTTTGATTTAGAGTTCCAACTACATGTATCCATATAGGAGAAAACAGAGTGAAACCTAAAAATTAAAACTGTTACTGCCAAAGATCGGTTTAACCTAGAAGAAAGCAATTTGGTGAGAAAAGTGGGATTGGGGTACTGATCATTACCTGAAAGTGTCATCAAGATTGGGTGAAAAAATGTGTGCTGAGATTTCAGGAAACTCGTAGTTTTTTGAAAGCTTGGCAACCTCTTTCCATGAAAGTGATTTGCGCCAGTCTCTGCTTAGGGCTACATCAATAGGAAACAAACCATAGAGATAGAACTTGGAACTACTTGATTGTGACAAGTCTCAAAAAGCTAGCACAAACCGTGTTTGATTTAGAGTTCCAACTACATGTATCCATATAGGAGAAAACAGAGTGAAACCTAAAAATTAAAACTGTTACTGCCAACGAACGGTTTAACTTAGAAGAACGAAATTTGGTGAGCCAAGTGGGATTGGGGTACTGATCATTACCTGAAAGTGTCATCAAGATTGGGTGAAAACATGTGTGCTGAGATTTCATGAAACTCATAGTTTTTTGGAAGCTTGGCAACCCCTTTCCATGAACGTGATTTGCGCCAGTCTCTGCTTACGGCTATATCAATAGGAAAAAAAAAAACATAGAGATAGAACTCGGAACTACTTGATTGTGTCAATTTACAAAGACCTAGCACAAACTGTGTTTGATTTAGAGTTCCAACTACATGTATCCATATAGGAGAAAACAGAGTGAAAGCTAAAATTTAAAACTGTCATTGCCAACGTACAGTTTAACCTAGAAAAACGAAATTTGGTGAGCCAAGTGGGATTGGGGTACTGATCATTACCTGAAAGGGTCATCAAGATTGGGTGAAAAAATGTGTGCTGAGATTTCAGGAAACTCGTAGTTTTTTGGAAGCTTGGCAACCCCTTTCCATGAAAGTGATGTGCGCCAGTCTCTGCATAGGGCTACATCAATAGGAAACAAACCATATAGATAGAACTTGGAACTACTTGATTGTGTCCAGTTTCAAAGAGCTAGCACAAACCGTGTTTGATTTAGAGTTCCAACTACATGTATCCATATAGGAGAAAACAGAGTGAAACATAAAAATTAAAACTGTTACTGCCAACGAACAGTTTAACCTACAAGAACGAAATTTGGTGAGCCAAGTGGGATTGGGGTACTGATCATTACCTGAATGTGTCATAAAGATTGGGTGAAAAAATGTGTGCTGAGATTTCAAGAAACTTGTAGTTTTTTGGAAGCTTGGCAACCCCTTTCCATGAAAGTGATGTGTGCCAGTCTCTGCTAGGGCTACGTCAAAAGGAAACAAACCATAGGGATAGAACTTGGAACTACTTGATTGTGCCAAGTTTCAAAGAGCTAGCACAAACCGTGTTTGATTTAGAGTTCCAACTACATGTATCCATATAGGAGAAAACAGACTGAAACCTAAAAATTAAAACTGTTACTGCAAACGAACGGTTTAACCTAGAAGAACGAAATTTGGTGAGCCAAGTGGGATTGGGGTACTGATCATTACCTGAAAGTGTCATCAAGATTGGGTGAAAAAATGTGTGCTGAGATTTCAGGAAACTCATAGTTTTTTGGAAGCAGGCAACCCCTTTCAATGAATGTGATTTGCGCCAGTCTCTGCTTAGGGCTACATCAATAGGAAACAAACCATAGAGATAGAACTGGAAACTACTTGATTGTGTCAAGTTGCAAAGATATAGCACAAACCGTGTTTGATTTAGAGTCCCAACTACATGTATCCATATATGAGAAAATAGAGTGAAACCTAAAATTTAAAACTGTTACTGCCAACGAACGGTTTAACCTAGAAGAACGAAATTTGGTGAGCCAAGTGGGATTGGGGTACTGATCATTACCGGAAAGTTTCATCAAGATTGGGTGAAAAAATGTGTGCTGACATTTCAGGAAACTCGTAGTTTTTTGGAAGCTTGGCAACCCCTTTCCATGAATGTGATTTGCGCCAGTCTCTGCTTAGGGCTACATCAATAGGAAACAAACCATAGAGATAGAACTTGGAACTACTTGATTGTGTCAAGTTTCGAAGAGCTAGCACAAACCGTGTTTGATTTAGAGTTCCAACTACGTGTATCCACATAGGAGAAAACAGAGTGAAACCTAAAAATTAAAACTGTTACTGACAATGAACGGTTTAACCTAGAAGAACGAAATTTGGTGAGCCAAGTGGGATTGGGGTACTGATCATTACCTGAAAGTGTCATCAAGATTGGGTGAAAAAATGTGTGCTGAGATTTCAGGAAACTCGTAGTTTTTTGGAAGCTTGGCAACCACTTTCCATGAAAGTGATTTGCGCCAGTCTCTGCTTAGGGCTACAACAATAGGAAACAAACCATAGAGATAGAACTTGGAACTACTTTATTGTGTCAAGTTTCAAAGACCTAGCACAAACCGTGTCTGATTTAGAGTTCCAACTACATGTATCCATATAGGAGAAAACAGAGTAAAACCTAAAAATTAAAACTGTTACTGCCAACGAACAGTTTAACCTAGAAGAACGAAATTTGGTGAGCCAAGTGGGATTGGGGTACTGATCATTACCTGAAAGTGTCATCAAGATTGGGTGAAAAAATGTGTGCTGAGATTTCAGGAAACTCGTAGTTTTTTGGAAGCTTGGCAACCTCTTTCCATGAAAGTGATTTGCGCCACTCTCTGCTTAGGGCTACATCAATACGAAACAAACCATAGAGATAGAACTTGGAACTACTTGATTGTGTCCAGTTTCAAAGAGCTAGCACAAACCGTGTTTGATTTAGAGTTCCAACTACATGTATCCATATAGGAGAAAACAGAGTGAAACCTAAAAATTAAAACTGTTACTGCCAACGAACGGTTTAACTTAGAAGAACGAAATTTGGTGAGCCAAGTGGGATTGGGGTACTGATCATAACCTGAAAGTGTCATCAAGATTGGGTGAAAACATGTGTGCTGAGATTTCAGGAAACTCGTAGTGTTTTGGAAGCTTGGCAACCCCTTTCCATGAACGTGATTTGCGCCGGTCTCTGCTTACGGCTATATCAATAGGAAAAAAAAAACATAGAGATAGAACTCGGAACTACTTGATTGTGTCAATTTACAAAGACCTAGCACAAACTGTGTTTGATTTAGAGTTCCAACTACATGTATCCATATAGGAGAAAACAGAGTGAAACCTAAAAATTTAAACTGTTACTGCCAACGAACAGTTTAACCTACAAGAACGAAATGTGGTGAGCCAAGTGGGATTGGGGTACTGATCATTACCTGAATGTGTCATAAAGATTGGGTGAAAAAATGTGTGCTGAGATTTCAAGAAACTTGTAGTTTTTGGAAGCTTGGCAACCCCTTTCCATGAAAGTGATGTGCGCCAGTCTCTGCTAGGGCTACATCAATAGGAAACAAACCATAGGGATAGAACTTGGAACTACTTGATTGTGCCAAGTTTCAAAGAGCTAGCACAATCCGTGTTTGATTTAGAGTTCCAACTACATGTATCCATATAGGAGAAAACAGAGTGAAACCTAAAAATTAAAACTGTTACTGCAAACGAACGGTTTAACCTAGAAGAACGAAATTTGGTGAGCCAAGTGGGATTGGGGTACTGATCATTACCTGAAAGTGTCATCAAGATTGGGTGAAAAAATGTGTGCTGAGATTTCAGGAAACTCGTAGTTTTTTGGAAGCTTGGCAACCCCTTTCCATGAACGTGATTTGCGCCAGTCTCTGCTTACGGCTATATCAATAGGAAAAAAAAAAACATAGAGATAGAACTCAGAACTACTTGATTGTGTCAATTTACAAAGACCTAGCACAAACTGTGTTTGATTTAGAGTTCCAACTACATGTATCCATATAGGAGAAAACAGAGTGAAAGCTAAAATTTAAAACTGTTACTGCCAACGAACAGTTTAACCTAGAAAAACGAAATTTGGTGAGCCAAGTGGGATTGGGGTACTGATCATTACCTGAAAGGGTCATCAAGATTGGGTGAAAAAATGTGTGCTGAGATTTCAGGAAACTCGTAGTTTTTTGGAAGCTTGGCAACCCCTTGCCATGAAAGTGATGTGCGCCAGTCTCTGCATAGGGCTACATCAATAGGAAACAAACCATAGAGATAGAACTTGGAACTACTTGATTGTGTCAAGTTTCAAAGAGCTAGCACAAACCGTGTTTGATTTAGAGTTCCAACTACATGTATCCATATAGGAGAAAACAGAGTGAAACCTAAAAATTAAAACTGTTACTGCCAAAGATCGGTTTAACCTAGAAGAAAGCAATTTGGTGAGAAAAGTGGGATTGGGGTACTGATCATTACCTGAAAGTGTCATCAAGATTGGGTGAAAAAATGTGTGCTGAGATTTCAGGAAACTCGTAGTTTTTTGAAAGCTTGGCAACCTCTTTCCATGAAAGTGATTTGCGCCAGTCTCTGCTTAGGGCTACATCAATAGGAAACAAACCATAGAGATAGAACTTGGAACTACTTGATTGTGACAAGTCTCAAAAAGCTAGCACAAACCGTGTTTGATTTAGAGTTCCAACTACATGTATCCATATAGGAGAAAACAGAGTGAAACCTAAAAATTAAAACTGTTACTGCCAACGAACGGTTTAACTTAGAAGAACGAAATTTGGTGAGCCAAGTGGGATTGGGGTACTGATCATTACCTGAAAGTGTCATCAAGATTGGGTGAAAACATGTGTGCTGAGATTTCAGGAAACTCGTAGTTTTTTGGAAGCTTGGCAACCCCTTTCCATGAACGTGATTTGCGCCAGTCTCTGCTTACGGCTATATCAATAGGAAAAAAAAAAAACATAGAGATAGAACTCGGAACTACTTGATTGTGTCAATTTACAAAGACCTAGCACAAACTGTGTTTGATTTAGAGTTCCAACTACATGTATCCATATAGGAGAAAACAGAGTGAAAGCTAAAATTTAAAACTGTCATTGCCAACCTACAGTTTAACCTAGAAAAACGAAATTTGGTGAGCCAAGTGGGATTGGGGTACTGATCATTACCTGAAAGGGTCATCAAGATTGGGTGAAAAAATGTGTGCTGAGATTTCAGGAAACTCGTAGTTTTTTGGAAGCTTGGCAACCCCTTTCCATGAAAGTGATGTGCGCCAGTCTCTGCATAGGGCTACATCAATAGGAAACAAACCATAGAGATAGAACTTGGAACTACTTGATTGTGTCCAGTTTCAAAGAGCTAGCACAAACCGTGTTTGATTTAGAGTTCCAACTACATGTATCCATATAGGAGAAAACAGATTGAAACCTAAAAATTAAAACTGTTACTGCCAACGAACGGTTTAACCTAGAAGAACGAAATTTGGTGAGAAAAGTGGGATTGGGGTACTGATCATTACCGGAAAGTGTCATCAAGATTGGGTGAAAAAATGTGTGCTGAGATTTCAGGAAACTCGTAGTTTTTTGGAAGCTTGGCAACCTCTTTCCATGAACGTGATTTGCGCCAGTCTCTGCTTAGGGCTATATCAATAGGAAAAAAAACATAGAGAGAGAACTTGGAACTACTTGATTGTGTCAATTTACAAAGAGCTAGCACAAACTGTGTTTGATTTAGAGTTCCAACTACATGTATCCATATAGGAGAAAACAGAGTGAAACCTAAAAATTAAAACTGTTACTGCCAACGAACAGTTTAACCTACAAGAACGAAATTTGGTGAGCCAAGTGGGATTGGGGTACTGATCATTACCTGAATGTGTCATAAAGATTGGGTGAAAAAATGTGTGCTGAGATTTCAAGAAACTTGTAGTTTTTTGGAAGCTTGGCAACCCCTTTCCATGAAAGTGATGTGCGCCAGTCTCTGCTAGGGCTACATCAATAGGAAACAAACCATAGGGATAGAACTTGGAACTACTTGATTGTGCCAAGTTTCAAAGAGCTAGCACAAACCGTGTTTGATTTAGAGTTCCAACTACATGTATCCATATAGGAGAAAACAGACTGAAACCTAAAAATTAAAACTGTTACTGCAAACGAACGGTTTAACCTAGAAGAACGAAATTTGGTGAGCCAAGTGGGATTGGGGTACTGATCATTACCTGAAAGTGTCATCAAGATTGGGTGAAAAAATGTGTGCTGAGATTTCAGGAAACTCATAGTTTTTTGGAAGCAGGCAACCCCTTTCAATGAATGTGATTTGCGCCAGTCTCTGCTTAGGGCTACATCAATAGGAAACAAACCATAGAGATAGAACTGGAAACTACTTGATTGTGTCAAGTTGCAAAGATATAGCACAAACCGTGTTTGATTTAGAGTCCCAACTACATGTATCCATATATGAGAAAATAGAGTGAAACCTAAAATTTAAAACTGTTACTGCCAACGAACGGTTTAACCTAGAAGAACGAAATTTGGTGAGCCAAGTGGGATTGGGGTACTGATCATTACCGGAAAGTTTCATCAAGATTGGGTGAAAAAATGTGTGCTGACATTTCAGGAAACTCGTAGTTTTTTGGAAGCTTGGCAACCCCTTTCCATGAATGTGATTTGCGCCAGTCTCTGCTTAGGGCTACATCAATAGGAAACAAACCATAGAGATAGATCTTGGAACTACTTGATTGTGTCAAGTTTCGAAGAGCTAGCACAAACCGTGTTTGATTTAGAGTTCCAACTACGTGTATCCACATAGGAGAAAACAGAGTGAAACCTAAAAATTAAAACTGTTACTGACAATGAACGGTTAAACCTAGAAGAACGAAATTTGGTGAACCAAGTGGGATTGGGGTACTGATCATTACCGGAAAGTGTCATCAAGATTGGGTGAAAAAATGTGTGCTGAGATTTCAGGAAACTCGTAGTTTTTTGGAAGCTTGGCAACCACTTTCCATGAAAGTGATTGCGCCAGTCTCTGCTTAGGGCTACAACAATAGGAAACAAACCATAGAGATAGAACTTGGAACTACTTTATTGTGTCAAGTTTCAAAGACCTAGCACAAACCGTGTCTGATTTAGAGTTCCAACTACATGTATCCATATAGGAGAAAACAGAGTAAAACCTAAAAATTAAAACTGTTACTGCCAACGAACAGTTTAACCTAGAAGAACGAAATTTGGTGAGCCAAGTGGGATTGGGGTACTGATCATTACCTGAAAGTGTCATCAAGATTGGGTGAAAAAATGTGTGCTGAGATTTCAGGAAACTCGTAGTTTTTTGGAAGCTTGGCAACCTCTTTCCATGAAAGTGATTTGCGCCACTCTCTGCTTAGGGCTACATCAATACGAAACAAACCATAGAGATAGAACTTGGAACTACTTGATTGTGTCCAGTTTCAAAGAGCTAGCACAAACCGTGTTTGATTTAGAGTTCCAACTACATGTATCCATATAGGAGAAAACAGAGTGAAACCTAAAAATTAAAACTGTTACTGCCAACGAACGGTTTAACTTAGAAGAACGAAATTTGGTGAGCCAAGTGGGATTGGGGTACTGATCATTACCTGAAAGTGTCATCAAGATTGGGTGAAAACATGTGTGCTGAGATTTCAGGAAACTCGTAGTTTTTTGGAAGCTTGGCAACCCCTTTCCATGAACGTGATTTGCGCCAGTCTCTGCTTACGGCTATATCAATAGGAAAAAAAAAACATAGAGATAGAACTCGGAACTACTTGATTGTGTCAATTTACAAAGACCTAGCACAAACTGTGTTTGATTTAGAGTTCCAACTACATGTATCCATATAGGAGAAAACAGAGTGAAAGCTAAAATTTAAAACTGTTATTGCCAACGTACAGTTTAACCTAGAAAAACGAAATTTGGTGAGCCAAGTGGGATTGGGGTACTGATCATTACCTGAAAGGGTCATCAAGATTGGGTGAAAAAATGTGTGCTGAGATTTCAGGAAACTCGTAGTTTTTTGGAAGCTTGGCAACCCCTTTCCATGAAAGTGATGTGCGCCAGTCTCTGCATAGGGCTACATCAATAGGAAACAAACCATAGAGATAGAACTTGGAACTACTTGATTGTGTCCAGTTTCAAAGAGCTAGCACAAACCGTGTTTGATTTAGAGTTCCAACTACATGTATCCATATAGGAGAAAACAGATTGAAACCTAAAAATTAAAACTGTTACTGCCAACGAACGGTTTAACCTAGAAGAACGAAATTTGGTGAGAAAAGTGGGATTGGGGTACTGATCATTACCGGAAAGTGTCATCAAGATTGGGTGAAAAAATGTGTGCTGAGATTTCAGGAAACTCGTAGTTTTTTGGAAGCTTGGCAACCTCTTTCCATGAACGTGATTTGCGCCAGTCTCTGCTTAGGGCTATATCAATAGGAAAAAAAAACATAGAGAGAGAACTTGGAACTACTTGATTGTGTCAATTTACAAAGAGCTAGCACAAACTGTGTTTGATTTAGAGTTCCAACTACATGTATCCATATAGGAGAAAACAGAGTGAAACCTAAAAATTAAAACTGTTACTGCCAACGAACAGTTTAACCTACAAGAACGAAATGTGGTGAGCCAAGTGGGATTGGGGTACTGATCATTACCTGAATGTGTCATAAAGATTGGGTGAAAAAATGTGTGCTGAGATTTCAAGAAACTTGTAGTTTTTGGAAGCTTGGCAACCCCTTTCCATGAAAGTGATGTGCGCCAGTCTCTGCTAGGGCTACATCAATAGGAAACAAACCATAGGGATAGAACTTGGAACTACTTGATTGTGCCAAGTTTCAAAGAGCTAGCACAAACCGTGTTTGATTTAGAGTTCCAACTACATGTATCCATATAGGAGAAAACAGAGTGAAACCTAAAAATTAAAACTGTTACTGCAAACGAACGGTTTAACCTAGAAGAACGAAATTTGGTGAGCCAAGTGGGATTGGGGTACTGATCATTACCTGAAAGTGTCATCAAGATTGGGTGAAAAAATGTGTGCTGAGATTTCAGGAAACTCGTAGTTTTTTGGAAGCAGGCAACCCCTTTCAATGAATGTGATTTGCGCCAGTCTCTGCTTAGGGCTACATCAATAGGAAACAAACCATAGAGATAGAACTGGAAACTACTTGATTGTGTCAAGTTGCAAAGATATAGCACAAACCGTGTTTGATTTAGAGTCCCAACTACATGTATCCATATATGAGAAAATAGAGTGAAACCTAAAATTTAAAACTGTTACTGCAAACGAACGGTTTAACCTAGAAGAACGAAATTTGGTGACCCAAGTGGGATTGGGGTACTGATCATTACCGGAAAGTTTCATCAAGATTGGGTGAAAAAATGTGTGCTGACATTTCAGGAAACTCGTAGTTTTTTGGAAGCTTGGAAACCCCTTTCCATGAATGTGATTTGCGCCAGTCTCTGCTTAGGGCTACATCAATAGGAAACAAACCATAGAGATAGAACTTGGAACTACTTGATTGTGTCAAGTTTCAAAGAGCTAGCACAAACCGTGTTTGATTTAGAGTTCCAACTACGTGTATCCATATAGGAGAAAACAGAGTGAAACCTAAAAATTAAAACTGTTACTGACAATGAACGGTTTAACCTAGAAGAACGAAATTTGGTGAGCCGAGTGGGATTGGGGTACTGATCATTACCTGAAAGTGTCATCAAGATTGGGTGAAAAAATGTGTGCTGAGATTTCAGGAAACTCGTAGTTTTTTGGAAGCTTGGCAACCACTTTCCATGAAAGTGATTTGCGCCAGTCTCTGCTTAGGGCTACAACAATAGGAAACAAACCATAGAGATAGAACTTGGAACTACTTTATTGTGTCAAGTTTCAAAGACCTAGCACAAACCGTGTTTGATTTAGAGTTCCAACTACATGTATCCATATAGGAGAAAACAGAGTAAAACCTAAATATTAAAACTGTTACTGCCAACGAACAGTTTAACCTAGAAGAACGAAATTTGGTGAGCCAAGTGGGAATGGGGTACTGATCATTACCTGAAAGTGTCATCAAGATTGGGTGAAAAAATGTGTGCTGAGATTTCAGGAAACTCGTAGTTTTTTGGAAGTTTGGCAACCTCTTTCCATGAAAGTGATTTGCGCCAGTCTCTGCTTAGGGCTACATCAATACGAAACAAACCATAGAGATAGAACTTGGAACTACTTGATTGTGTCCAGTTTCAAAGAGCTAGCACAAACCGTGTTTGATTTAGAGTTCCAACTACATGTATCCATATAGGAGAAAACAGAGTGAAACCTAAAAATTAAAACTGTTACTGCCAACGAACGGTTTAACTTAGAAGAACGAAATTTGGTGAGCCAAGTGGGATTGGGGTACTGATCATTACCTGAAAGTGTCATCAAGATTGGGTGAAAACATGTGTGCTGAGATTTCAGGAAACTCGTAGTTTTTTGGAAGCTTGGCAACCCCTTTCCATGAACGTGATTTGCGCCAGTCTCTGCTTACGGCTATATCAATAGGAAAAAAAAAAACATAGAGATAGAACTCGGAACTACTTGATTGTTTCAATTTACAAAGACCTAGCACAAACTGTGTTTGATTTAGAGTTCCAACTACATGTATCCATATAGGAGAAAACAGAGTGAAAGCTAAAATTTAAAACTGTTATTGCCAACGTACAGTTTAACCTAGAAAAACGAAATTTGGTGAGCCAAGTGGGATTGGGGTACTGATCATTACCTGAAAGGGTCATCAAGATTGGGTGAAAAATGTGTGCTGAGATTTCAGGAAACTCGTAGTTTTTTGGAAGCTTGGCAACCCCTTTCCATGAAAGTGATGTGCGCCAGTCTCTGCATAGGGCTACATCAATAGGAAACAAACCATAGAGATAGAACTTGGAACTACTTGATTGTGTCCAGTTTCAAAGAGCTAGCACAAACCGTGTTTGATTTAGTGTTCCAACTACATGTATCCATATAGGAGAAAACAGATTGAAACCTAAAAATTAAAACTGTTACTGCCAACGAACGGTTTAACCTAGAAGAACGAAATTTGGTGAGAAAAGTGGGATTGGGGTACTGATCATTACCGGAAAGTGTCATCAAGATTGGGTGAAAACATGTGTGCTGAGATTTCAGGAAACTCGTAGTTTTTTGGAAGCAGGCAACCTCTTTCAATGAATGTGATTTGCGCCAGTCTCTGCTTAGGGCTACATCAATAGGAAACAAACCATAGAGATAGAACTTGGAACTACTTGATTGTGTCAAGTTTCAAAGAGCTAGCACAAACCGTGTTTGATTTAGTGTTCCAACTACATGTATCCATATAGGAGAAAACAGAGTGAAACCAAAAAATTCAAACTGTTACTGCCAAAGAACGGTTTAATCTAGAAAAATGAAATTTGGTGAGCCAAGTGTGATTCGTATACTGATCATTACCTGAAAGTGTCATCAAGATTGGGTGAAAAAATGTGTGCTGAGATTTCAGGAAACTCGTAGTTTTTTGAAGCTTGGCAACCCCTTTCCATGAAAGTGATTTACGCCAGTCTCTGCATAGGGCTACATCAGTAGGAAACAAACCATAGAGATAGAACTTGGAACTACTTTATTGTGCCAAGTTTCAAAGAGCTAGCACAAACCGTGTTCGATTTAGAGTTCCAACTACATGTATCCATATAGGACAAAACAGAGTGAAACCTAAAAACTAAAACTGTTACTGCAAACGAACGGTTTAACCTAGAAGAACGAAATTTGGTGAGCCAAGTGGGATTGGGGTACTGATCATTACCGGAAAGTGTCATCAAGATTAGGTGAAAAAATTTGTGCTGAGATTTCAGGAAACTCCTAGTTTTTTGGAAGCAGGCAACCCCTTTCAATGAATGTGATTTGCGCCAGTCTCTGCTTAGGGCTACATCAATAGGAAACAAACCATAGAGATAGAACTTGGAACTACTTGATTGTGTCAAGTTTCAAAGAGCTAGCACAAACCGTGTTGGTTTTCGTGTTCCAACTACATGTATCCATATAGGAGAAAACAGAGTGAAACCTAAAAATTAAAAATGTTACAGCCAACGAACGGTTTAACCTAGAAGAACGAAATTTGGTGAGCCAAGTGGGATTGGGGTATTGATCATTACCTGAAAGTGTCATCAAGATTGGGTGAAAAAATGTGTGCTGAGATTTCAGGAAACTCGTAGTTTTTTGGAAGCTTGGCAACCCCTTTCCATGAAAGTAATTTGCGCCAATCTCTGCTTAGGGCTACATCAATAGGAAACAAACCATAGAGATAGAACTTGGAACTACTTGGTTGTGTCAAGTTTCAAAGAGCTAGCACAAACCGTGTTGAATTTAGAGTTCCAACTACATGTATCCATATAGGAGAAAACAGAGTGAAACCTAAAAATTAAAACTGTTACTGCCAATGAACGGTTTATCCTAGAAGAACGAAATTTGGTGAGCCAAGTGGAATGGGTTACTGATCATTATCTGAAAGTGTCATCAGATTGGGTGAAAAAATGTCTGCTGAGATTTCAGGAAACACGTAGTTTTTTGGAAGCTTGGCAACCCCTTTCCGTGAAAGTGATTTGCGCCAGTCTCCGCTTAGGGCTACATCAATAGGAAACAAACCATAGAGATAGAACTTGGAACTACTTGATTGTGTCAAGTTGCAAAGATATAGCACAAACCGTGTTTGATTTAGAGTTCCAACTACATGTATCCATATATGAGAAAATAGAGTGAAACCTAAAATTTAAAACTGTTACTGCCAACAAACGGTTTAACCTAGAAGAACGAAATTTGGTGAGCCAAGTGGGATTGGGGTACTGATCATTACCTGAAAGTTTCATCAAGATTGGGTGAAAAAATGTGTGCTGACATTTCAGGAAACTCGTAGTTTTTTGGAAGCTTGGCAACCCCTTTCCATGAAAGTGATTTGCGACAGTCTCTGCTTATGGCTACATCAATAGGAAACAAACCATAGAGATAGAACTTGGAACTACTTGATTGTGACAAGTTTCAAAGAGCTAGCACAAACCGTGTTTGATTTAGAGTTCCAACTACATGTACCCATATAGGAGAAAACAGAGTGAAACCTAAAAATTAAAACTGTTACTGCCAACGAACGGTTTTACCAAGAAAAACGAAATTTGGTGAGCCAAGTGGGATTGGGGTTCTGATCATTAACTTAAAGTGTCATCAAGATTGGGTGAAAAAATGTGTGCTGAGATTTCAGGAAACTCGTAGTTTTTTGGAAGCTTGGCAACCTCTTTCCATGAAAGTGATTTGCGCCAGTCTCTGCTTAGGGCTACATCAATAGGAAACAAACCATAGAGATAGAACTTGGAACTACTTGGTTGTGTAAAGTTTCAAAGACCTAGCACAAACCGTGTTTGATTTAGAGTTCCAACTATATGTATCCATATAGGAGAAAACAGAGTGAAACCTAAAAATTAAAACTGTTACTGCCAACGAACGGTTTATACTAGAAGAACGAAATTTGGTGAGCCAAGTGGGATTGGGGTACTGATCATTACCTGAATGTGTCATAAAGATTGGGTGAAAAAATGTGTGCTGAGATTTCAAGAAACTCGTAGTTTTTTGGAAGCTTGGCAACCCCTTTCCATGAAAGTGATGTGCGCCAGAGTCTGCTAGGGCTACATCAATAGGAAACAAACCATAGGGATAGAACTTGGAACTACTTGATTGTGCCAAGTTTCAAAGAGCTAGCACAAACCGTGTTTGATTTAGAGTTCCAACTACATGTATCCATATAGGAGAAAACAGAGTGAAATCTAAAAATTAAAACTGTTACTGCAAACGAACAGTTTAACAGAGAAGAACGAAATTTGGTGAGCCTAGTGGGATTGGGGTACTGATCATTACCGGAAAGTGTCATCAAGATTGGGTGAAAAAATGTGTGCTGAGATTTCAGGAAACTCGTAGTTTTTTGGAAGCAGGCAACCCCTTTCAATGAATGTGATTTGCGCCAGTCTCTGCTTAGGGCTACATCAATAGGAAACAAGCCATTGAGATAGAACTGGGAACTACTTGATTGTGTCAAGTTGCAAAGATATAGCACAAACCGTTTTTGATTTAGAGTCCCAACTACATGTATCCATATAAGAGAAAACAGAGTGAAACCTAAAATTTAAAACTGTTACTGCCAACGAACGGTTTAAACTAGAAGAACGAAATTTGGTGAGCCAAGTGGGATTGGGGTACTGATCATTACCGGAAAGTTTCATCAAGATTGGGTGAAAAAATGTGTGCTGACATTTCAGGAAACTCGTAGTTTTTTGGAAGCTTGGCAAACCCTTTCCATGAATGTGATTTGCGCCAGTCTCTGCTTAGGGCTACATCAATAGGAAACAAACCATAGAGATAGAACTTGGAACTACTTGATTGTGTCAAGTTTCAAAGAGCTAGCACAAACCGTGTTTGATTTAGAGTTCCAACTACATGTATCCATATAGGAGAAAACAGAGTGAAACCTAAAAATTAAAACTGTTACTGCCAAAGATCGGTTTAACCTAGAAGAACGAAATTTGGTGAGCCAAGTGGGATTGGGGTACTGATCATTACCGGAAAGTGTCATCAAGATTGGGTGAAAACATGTGTGCTGAGATTTCAGGAAACTCGTAGTTTTTTGGAAGCTTGGCAACCCCTTTCCATGAAAGTGCTGTGCGCCAGTCTCTGCATAGGGCTACATCAATAGGAAACAAACCATAGAGATAGAACTTGGAACTACTTGATTGTGTCCAGTTTCAAAGAGCTAGCACAAACCGTGTTTGATTTAGAGTTCCAACTACATGTATCCATATAGGAGAAAACAGAGTGAAACCTAAAAATTAAAACTGTTACTGCCAACGAACGGTTTAACCTAGAAGAACGAAATTTGGTGAGCAAAGTGGGATTGGGGTACTGATCATTACCAGAAAGTGTCATCAAGATTGGGTGAAAACATGTGTGCTGAGATTTCAGGAAACGTAGTTTTTTGGAAGCAGGCAACCCCTTTCAATGAATGTGATTTGCGCCAGTCTCTGCTTAGGGCTACATCAATACGAAACAAACCATAGAGATAGAACTTGGAACTACTTGATTGTGTCAAGTTTCAAAGAGCTAGCACAAACCGTGTTTGATTTAGTGTTCCAACTACATGTATCCATATAGGAGAAAACAGAGTGAAACCAAAAAATTCAAACTGTTACTGCCAAAGAACGGTTTAATCTAGAAGAATGAAATTTGGTGAGCCAAGTGTGATTCGTATACTGATCATTACCTGAAAGGGTCATCAAGATTGGGTGAAAAAATGTGTGCTGAGATTTCAGGAAACTCGTAGTTTTTTGGAAGCTTGGCAACCCCTTTCCATGAAAGTGATGTGCGCCAGTCTCTGCATAGGGCTACATCAATAGGAAACAAACCATAGAGATAGAACTTGGAACTACTTGATTGTGTCAAGTTTCAAAGAGCTAGCACAAACCGTGTTTGATTTAGAGTTCCAACTACATGTATCCATATAGGAGAAAACAGAGTGAAACCTAAAAATTAAAACTGTTACTGCCAACGAACGGTTTAACCTAGAAGAACGAAATTTGGTGAGCCAAGTGGGATTGGGGTAATGATCATTACCGGAAAGTGTCATCAAGATTGGGTGAAAAAATGTTTGCTGAGATTTCAGGAAACTCGTAGTTTTTTGGAAGCAGGCAACCCCTTTCAATGAATGTGATTTGTGCCAGTCTCTGCTTAGGGCTACATCAATATGAAACAAAAAATAGAGATAGAACATGGAACTACTTGGTTGTTTCAAGTTTCAAAGAGCTAGCACAAACCGTGTTTGATTTAGAGTTCCAACTACATGTATCCATATAAGAGAAAACAGAGTGAAACCTAAAAATTAAAACTGTTACTGCCAACGAAGAGTTTTACCTAGAAGAACGAAATTTGGTGAGCCAAGTGGGATTGGGGTACTGATCATTACCTGAAAGTGTCATGAAGATTGGGTGAAAAAATGTGTGCTGAGATTTCAGGAAACTTGTAATTTTTTGGAAGCTTGGCAACCCCTTTCCATGAAAGTGATTTGTGCCAGTCTCTGCTTAGGGCTACATCAATAGGAAACAAACCATAGAGATAGAACTTGGAACTACTTGATTGTGTCAAGTTTCAAAGAGCTAGCACAAACCGTGTTTGATTTAGTGTTCCAACTACATGTATCCATATAGGAGAAAACAGAGTGAAACCTAAAAATTAAAACTGTTACTGCCAACGAACGCTTTAATCTAGAAGAACGAAATTTGGTGAGCCAAGTGTGATTGGGATACTGATCATTACCTGAATGTGTCATCAAGATTGGATGAAAAAATGTGTGCTGAGATTTTAGGAAACTCGTAGTTTTTTGGAAGCTTGACAAACCCTTTCCATGAAAGTGATATGCGCCAGTCTCTTCTTAGGGCTACATCAATAGGAAACAAACCATAGAGATAGAACTTGGAACTACTTGATTGTGACAAGTTTCAAAGAGCTAGCACAAACCATGTTTGATTTAGAATTCCAACTACTTGTATCCATATAGGAGAAAACAGAGTGAAACCTAAAAATTAAAACTGTTACTGCCAACGAACGGTTTAACCTAGAAGAACGAAATTTGGTGAGCCAAGTGGGATTGGGGTACTGATCATTACCTGAAAGTGTCATCAAGATTGGGTGAAAAAATGTGTGCTGAGATTTCATGAAACTCGTAGTTTTTTGGAAGCTTGGGAACCCCTTTCCATGAACGTGATTTGCGCCAGTCTCTGCTTAGGGCTATAACAATAGGAAAAAAAAAAACATAGAGATAGAACTTGGAACTAATTGATTGTGTCAAGTTACAAAGAGCTAGCACAAACTGTGTTTGATTTAGAGTTCTAACTACATGTATCCATATCGGGGAAAACAGAGTGAAACCTAAAAATTAAAACTGTTACTGCCAACGAACGGTTTAACCTAGAAGAATGAAATTTGGTGAGCCAAGTGGGATTGGGGAACTGATCATTACCTGAAAGTGTCATCAAGATTTGGTGAAAAATGTGTGCTGAGATTTCAGGAAACTCGTAGTTTTTTGGAAGCTTGGCAACCCCTTTCTATGAAAGTGATTTTCGCCAGTCTCTGCATAGGGCTACATCAATATGAAACAAAAAATAGAGATAGAACATGGAACTACTTGGTTGTTTCAAGTTTCAAAGAGCTAGCACAAACCGTGTTTGATTTAGAGTTCCAACTACATGTATCCATATAGGAGAAAACAGAGTGAAACCTAAAAATTAAAACTGTTACTGCCAACGAAGAGTTTTACATAGAAGAACGAAATTTGGTGAGCCAAGTGGGATTGGGGTACTGATCATTACCTGAAAGTGTCATGAAGATTGGGTGAAAAAATGTGTGCTGAGATTTCAGGAAACTTGTAATTTTTTGGAAGCTTGGCAACCCCTTTCCATGAAAGTGATTTGTGCCAGTCTCTGCTTAGGGCTACATCAATAGGAAACAAACCATAGAGATAGAACTTGGAACTACTTGATTGTGCCAAGTTTCAAAGAGCTAGCACATACCGTGTTTGATTTAGGTTCCAACTACATGTATCCATATAGGAGAAAACAGAGTGAAACCTAAAAATTAAAACTGTTACTGAAAAACGAACGGTTTAAACTAGAAGAACGAAATTTGGTGAGCCAAGTGGGATTGGGGTACTGATCATTACTGGAAAGTGTCATCAAGATTTGGTGAAAAAATGTGTGCTGAGATTTCAGGAAACTCGTAGTTTTTTGGAAGCTTGGCAACCCCTTTCCATGAAAGTGATTTGCGCCAATCTCTGCTTAGGGCTACATCAATAGGAAACAAACCATAGAGATAGAACTTGGAACTACTTCGTTGTGTCAAGTTTCAAAGAGCTAGCACAAACCGTGTTTGATTTAGAGTTCCAAGTACATGTATCCATATAGGAGAAAACAGAGTGAAACCTAAAAATTTAAACTGTTACTGCCAATGAACAGTTTAACCTAGGAGAACGAAATTTGGTGAGCCAAGTGGGATTGGGGTACTGATCATTACCTGAAAGTGTCATCAAGATTGGTTGAAAAAATGTGTGCTGAGATTTCAGTAAACCCGTAGTTTTTGGAAGCTTGGGAACCCCTTTCCATGAACGTGATTTGCGCCAGTCTCTGCTTAGGGCTATATCAATAGGAAAAAAAAAAACCTAGAGATAGAACTTGGAACTACTTGATTGTGTCAAGTTACAAAGTGCTAGCACAAACTGTGTTTGATTTAGAGTTCCAACTACATGTATCCATTTAGGAGAAAACAGAGTGAAACCTAAAAATTAAAACTGTTACTGCCAACGAACGGTTTAACCTAGAAGAACGAAATTTGGTGAGCCAAGTGGGATTGGGGTCCTGATCATTTCCTGAAAGTGTCATCAAGATTGGGTGAAAAAATGTGTGCTGAGACTTCAGGAAACTAGTAGTTTTTTGGAAGCTTGGCAACCCCTTTCCATGAAAGTGATTTGCGACAGTCTCTGCTTATGGCTACATCAATAGGAAACAAACCATAGAGATAGAACTTGGAACTACTTTATTGTGTCAAGTTTCAAAGAGCTAGCACAAACCGTGTTTGATTTAGAGTTCCAACTACATGTATCCATATAGGAGAAAACAGAGTGAAACCTAAAAATTAAAACTGTTACTGCCAAAGATCGGTTTAACCTAGAAGAAAGAAATTTGGTGAGAAAAGTGGGATTGGGGTACTGATCATTACCTGAAAGTGTCATCAAGATTGGGTGAAAAAATGTGTGCTGAGATTTCAGGAAACTCGTAGTTTTTTGAAAGCTTCGCAACCTATTTCCATGAAAGTGATTTGCGCCAGTCTCTGCTTAGGGCTACATCAATAGGAAACAAACCATAGAGATAGAACTTGGAACTACTTGATTGTGACAAGTCTCAAAAAGCTAGCACAAACCGTGTTTGATTTAGAGTTCCAACTACATGTATCCATATAGGAGAAAACAGAGTGAAACCTAAAAATTAAAACTGTTACTGCCAACGAACGGTTTAACCTAAAAGAATGAAATTTGGTGAGCCAAGTGGGATTGGGGTACTGATCATTACCTGAAAGTGTCATCAAGATTGGGTGAAAAAATGTGGGCTGAGATTTCAGGAAACTCATAGTTTTTTGGAAGCTCGGCAACCCCTTTCCATGAACGTGATTTGCGCCAGTCTCTGCTTAGGGCTATATCAATAGGAAAAAAAAAACATAGAGATAGAACTTGGAACTACTTGATTGTGTCAATTTACAATGAGCTAGCACAAACTGTGTTTGATTTAGAGTTCCAACTACATGTATCCATATAGGAGAAAACAGAGTGAAACCTAAAAATTAAAACTGTTACTGCCAACTAAGAGTTTAACCTAGAAGAACGAAATTTGGTGAGCCAAGTGGGATTGGGGTACTGATCATTACCGGAAAGTGTCATGAAGATTGGGTGAAAAAATGTGTTCTGAGATTTCAGGAAACTCGTAGTTTTTTGGAAGCTTGGCAACCCCTTTCCATGAAAGTGATTTGCGCCAGTCTCTGCTTAGGGCTACATCAATAGGAAACAAACCATAGAGATAGAACTTGGAACTACTTGATTGTGACAAGTTTCAAAGAGCTAGCACAAACCGTGTTTGATTTAGAGTTCCAACTACATGTATTCATATAGGAGAAAACAGAGTTAAACCTAAAAATTAAAACTGTTACTGCCAACGAACGGTTTAACCTAGAAGAACGAAATTAGGTGAGCCAAGTGGGATTGCGGTCCTGATCATTACCTGAAAGTGTCATGAAGATTGGTTGAAAAAATGTGTGCTGAGATTTCAGGAAACTCGTAGTTTTTTGGAAGCTTTGCAACCCCTTTCCATGAAAGTGATTTGCGCCAGTCTCTACTTAGAGCTACATCAATACGAAACAAACCATAGAGATAGAACTTGGAACTACTTGATTGTGCCAAGTTTCAAAGAGCTAGCACAAACCGTGTTTGATTTAGAGTTCCAACTACATGTATCCATATAGGAGAAAACAGAGTGAAACCTAAAAATTAAAACTGTTACAGCCAACGAACGGTTTAACCTAGAAGAACGAAATTTGGTGAGCCAAGTGGGATTGGGGTACTGATCATTACCTGAAAGTGTCATGAAGATTGGGTGAAAAAATATGTGCTGAGATTTCAGGAAACTCGTAGTTTTTTGGAAGCAGGCAACCCCTTTCCATGAATGTGATTTGCGCCAGTCTCTGCTTAGGGCTACATCAATAGGAAACAAACCATAGAGATAGAACTTGGAATACTTGATTGTGTCAAGTTGCAAAGATATAGCACAAACCGTGTTTGATTTAGAGTTCCAACTACATGTATCCATATATGAAAAAATAGAGTGAAACCTAAAATTTAAAACTGTTACTGCCAATGAACGGTTTAACCTAGAAGAACGAAATTTGGTGAGCCAAGTGGGATTGGGGTACTGATCATTACCTGAAAGTGTCATCAAGATTGGGTGAAAAAATGTGTGCTGAGATTTCAGGAAACTCGTAGTTTTTTGGAAGCTTGGCAAACACTTTCCAAGAAAGTGATTTGCACCAGTCTCTGCTTAGGGCTACATCAATAGGAAACAAACCATAGAGATAGAACTTGGAACTACTTGGTTGTGTCAAGTTTCAAAGACCTAGCACAAACCGTGTTTGATTTAGACTTCCAACTATATGTATCCATATAGGAGAAAACAGAGTGAAATCTAAAAATTAAAACTGTTACTGCCAATGAACGGTTTAACGTAGAAGAACGAAATTTGGTGAGCCAAGTGGGATTGGGGTACTGATCATTACCTGAAAGTGTCATCAAGATTGGGTGAAAAAATGTGTGCTGAGATTTCAGGAAACTCGTAGTTTTTTGGAAGCTTGGCAACCCCTTTCCATGAACGTGATTTGCGCCAGTCTCTGCTTAGGGCTATATCAATAGGAAAAAAAAAAAACAGAGGGATAGAAGTTGGCACTACTTGATTGTGTCAATTTACAAAGAGCTAGCACAAACTGTGTTTGATTTAGAGTTCCAACTACATGTATCCATATAGGAGAAAACAGAGTGAAACCTAAAAATTAAAACTGTTACAGCCAACGAAGAGTTTAACCTAGAAGAACGAAATTTGGTGAGCCAAGTGGGATTGGGGTACTGATGATTACCGGAAAGTGTCATGAAGATTGGGTGAAAAAATGTGTTCTGAGATTTCAGGAAACTCGTAGTTTTTTGGAAGCTTGGCAACCCCTTTCCATGAAAGTGATTTGTGCCAGTCTCTACTTAGAGCTACATCAATACGAAACAAACCATAGAGATAGAACTTGGAACTACTTGATTGTGACAAGTTTCAAAGAGCTAGCACAAACCGTGTTAGATTTAGAGTTCCAACTACATGTATCCATATAGGAGAAAACAGAGTTAAACCTAAAAATTAAAACTGTTACTGCCAACGAACGGTTTAACCTAGAAGAACGAAATTAGGTGAGCCAAGTGGGATTGGGGTCCTGATCATTACCTGAAAGTGTCATGAAGATTGGTTGAAAAAATGTGTGCTGAGATTTCAGGAAACTCGTAGTTTTTTGGAAGCTTGGCAACCCCTTTCCATGAAAGTGATTTGCGCCAGTCTCTACTTAGAGCTACATCAATACGAAACAAACCATAGAGATAGAACTTGGAACTACTTGATTGTGCCAAGTTTCAAAGAGCTAGCACAAACCGTGTTTGTTTTAGAGGTCCAAATACATGTATCCATATAGGAGAAAACAGAGTGAAACCTAAAAATTAAAACTGTTACTGCAAACGAACGGTTTAACCTAGAAGAACGAAATTTGGTGAGCCAAGTGGGATTGGGGTACTGATCATTACCGGAAAGTGTCATCAAGATTGGGTGAAAAAATGTGTGCTGAGATTTCAGGAAACTCGTAGTTTTCTGGAAGCAGGCAACCCCTTTCAATGAATGTGATTTGCGCCAGTCTCTGCTTAGGGCTACATCAATAGGAAACAAACCATAGAGATAGAACTTGGAACTACTTGATTGTGTCAAGTTTCAAAGAGCTAGCACAAACCGTGTTTGATTTAGTGTTCCAACTACATGTATCCATATAGGAGAAAACAGAGTGAAACCTAAAAATTAAAAATGTTACAGCCAACGAACGGTTTAACCTAGAAGAACAAAATTTGGTGAGCCAAGTGTGATTGGGGTTCTGATCATTACCTGAAAGTGTCATCAAGATTGGGTGAAAAAATGTGTGCTGAGATTTCAGGAAACTTGTAGTTTTTTGGAAGCTTGGCAACCCCTTTCCATGAAAGTGATTTGCGCCAATCTCTGCTTAGGGCTACATCAATAGGAAACAAACCATAGAGATAGAACTTGGAACTACTTGGTTGTGTCAAGTTTCAAAGAGCTAACACAAACCGTGTTGAATTTAGAGTTCCAACTACATGTATCCATATAGGAGAAAACAGAGTGAAACCTAAAAATTAAAACTGTTACTGCCAATGAACGGTTTATCCTAGAAGAATGAAATTTGGTGAGCCAAGTGGAATGGGTTACTGATCATTATCTGAAAGTGTCATCAAGATTGGGTGAAAAAATGTGTGCTGAGATTTCAGGAAACACGTAGTTTTTTGGAAGCTTGGCAAACCCTTTCCATGAAAGTGATTTGCGCCAGTCTCTGCTTAGGGCTACATCAATAGGAAACAAACCATAGAGATAGAACTTGGAACTACTTGATTGTGTCAAGTTGCAAAGATATAGCACAAACCGTGTTTGATTTAGAGTTCCAACTACATGTATCCATATATGAGAAAATAGAGTGAAACCTAAAATTTAAAACTGTTACTGCCAACGAACGGTTTAAACTAGAAGAACGAAATTTGGTGAGCCAAGTGGGATTGGGTTACTGATCATTACCTGAATGTTTCATCAAGATTGGGTGAAAAAATGTGTGCTGACATTTCAGGAAACTCGTAGGTTTTTGGAAGCTTGGCAACCCCTTTCCATGAATGTGATTTGCGACAGTCTCTGCTTATGGCTACATCAATAGGAAACAAACCATAGAGATAGAACTTGGAACTACTTGACTGTGTCAAGTTTCAAAGAGCTAGCACAAACCGTGTTTGATTTAGAGTTCCAACTACATGTACCCATATAGGAGAAAACAGAGTGAAACCTAAAATTTAAAACTGTTACTGCCAACGAACGGTTTTACCAAGAAGAACGAAATTTGGTGAGCCAAGTGGGATTGGGGTTCTGATCATTACCTTAAAGTGTCATCAAGATTGGGTGAAAAAATGTGTGCTGAGATTTCAGGAAACTCGTAGTTTTTTGGAAGCTTGGCAACCCCTTTCCATGAAAGTGATTTGCGCCGGTCTCTGCTTAGGGCTACATCAATAGGAAACAAACCATAGAGATAGAACATGGAACTACTTGATTGTGTCAAGTTTCAAAGAGCTAGCACAAACCGTGTTTGATTTAGAGTTCCAACTACATGTATCCATATAGGAGAAAACAGAGTGAAACCTAAAAATTAAAACTGTTACTGCCAACGAACGGTTTAACCTAGAAGAACGAAATTTGGTGAGCCAAGTGGGATTGGGATTCTGATCATTACCTGAAAGTGTCATCAAGATTGGGAGAAAAAATGTGTGCTGAGATTTCAGGAAACTCGTAGTTTTTTGGAAGCTTGGCAACCCCTTTCCATGAACGTGATTTGCGCCAGTCTCTGCTTAGGGCTATATCAATAGGAAAAAAAAAACAGAGGGATAGAACTTGGAACTACTTGATTGTGTCAATTTACAAAGAGCTAGCACAAACTGTGTTTGATTTAGAGTTCCAACTACATGTATCCATATAGGAGAAAACAGAGTGAAACCTAAAAATTAAAACTGTTACTGCCAACGAAGAGTTTAACCTAGAAGAACGACATTTGGTGAGCCAAGTGGGATTGGGGTCCTGATCATTACCTGAAAGTGTCATGAAGATTGGGTGAAAAAATGTGTGCTGAGATTTCAGGAAACTCATAGTTTTTTGGAAGCTTGGCAACCCCTTTCCATGAAAGTTTTTTGTGCCAGTCTCTGCTTAGGGCTACATCAATAGGAAACAAACCATAGAGATAGAACTTGGAACTCCTTGATTGTGTCAAGTTTCAAAGAGCTAGCACAAACCGTGTTTGATTTAGAGTTCCAACTACATGTATCCATATAGGAGAAAACAGAGTGAAACCTAAAAATTAAAACTGTTACTGCCAACGAACGGTTTAACCTAGAAGAACGAAATTTGGTGAGCCAAGTGGGATTGGGGTTCTGATCATTACCTGAAAGTGTCATCAAGATTGGGTGAAAAAATGTGTGCTGAGATTTCAGGAAACTCGTAGTTTTTTGGAAGCTTGGCAAACCCTTTCCATGAAAGTGATTTGCACCAGTCTCTGCTTAGGGCTACATCAATAGGAAACAAACCATAGAGATAGATCTTGGAACTACTTGGTTGTGTCAAGTTTCAAAGACCTAGCACAAACCGTGTTTGATTTAGAGTTCCAACTATATGTATCCATATAGGAGAAAACAGAGTGAAATCTAAAAATTTAAACTGTTACTGCCAATGAACGGTTTAACCTAGAAGAACGAAATTTGGTGAGCCAAGTGGGATTGGGGTACTTATCATTACCTGAAAGTGTCATCAAGATTGGGTGAAAAAATGTGTGCTGAGATTTCAGGAAACTCGTAGTTTTTTGGAAGCTTGGCAACCCCTTTCCATGAACGTGATTTGCACCAGTCTCTGCTTAGGGCTATATCAATAGGAAAAAAAAAACAGAGGGATAGAACTTGGAACTACTTGATTGTGTCAATTTACAAAGAGCTAGCACAAACTGTGTTTGATTTAGAGTTCCAACTACATGTATCCATATAGGAGAAAACAGAGTGAAACCTAAAAATTAAAACTGTTACTGCCAACGAAGACTTTAACCTAGAAGAACGAAATTTGGTGAGCCAAGTGGGATTGGGGTACTGATCATTACCTGAAAGTGTCATGAAGATTGGGTGAAAAAATGTGTGCTGAGATTTCAGGAAACTCGTAGTTTTTTGGAAGCTTGGCAACCCCTTTCCATGAAAGTTTTTTGTGCCAGTCTCTGCTTAGGGCTACATCAATAGGAAACAAACCATAGAGATAGAACTTGGAACTACTTGATTGTGTCAAGTTTCAAAGAGCTAGCACAAACCGTGTTTGATTTAGAGTTCCAACTACATGTATCCATATAGGAGAAAATAGAGTGAAACCTAAAAATTAAAACTGTTACTGCCAACGAATGGTTTAACCTAGAAGAACGAAATTTGGTGAGCCAAGTGGGATTGGGGTACTGATCATTACCGGAAAGTGTCATCAAAATTGGGTGAAAAAATGTGTGCTGAGATTTCAGGAAACTCGTAGTTTTTTGGAAGCAGGCAACCCCTTTCAATGAATGTGATTTGTGCCAGTCTCTGCTTAGGGCTACATCAATAGGAAACAAACCATAGAGATAGAACTTGGAACTACTTTATTGTGTCAAGTTTCAAAGAGCTAGCACAAACCGTGTTTGATTTAGTGTTCCAACTACATGTATCCATATAGGAGAAAACAGAGTGAAACCTAAAAATTAAAACTGTTACTGCCAACGAACGCTTTAATCTAGAAGAACGAAATTTGGTGAGCCAAGTGTGATTGGGATACTGATCATTACCTGAAAGTGTCATCAAGATTGGATGAAAAAATGTGTGCTGAGATTTCAGGAAACTCGTAGTTTTTTGGAAGCTTGGCAACCCCTTTCCATGAAAGTGATTTGCGCCAGTCTCTGCTTAGGGCTACATCAATAGGAAACAAACCATAGAGATAGAACTTGGAACTACTTGATTGTGACAAGTTTCAAAGAGCTAGCACAAACCATGTTTGATTTAGAATTCCAACTACTTGTATCCATATAGGAGAAAACAGAGTGAAACCTAAAAATTAAAACTGTTACTGCCAACGAACGGTTTAACCTAGAAGAACGAAATTTGGTGAGCCAAGTGGGATTGAGGTACTGCTCATTACCTGAAAGTGTCATCAAGATTGGGTGAAAAAATGTGTGCTGAGATTTCAGGAAACTCGTAGTTTTTTGGAAGCTTGGCAACCCCTTTCCATAAAAGTGATTGGCGCCAGTCTCTGCTTAGGGCTACATCAAATGGAAACAAACCATAGAGATAGAACTTGGAACTACTTTATTGTGACAAGTTTCAAAGAGCTAGCACAAACCGTGTTTGATTTAGAGTTCCAACTACATGTATCCATATAGGAGAAAACAGAGTTAAACCTAAAAATTAAAACTGTTACTGAAAACGAACGGTTTAACATAGAAGAACGAAATTTGGTGAGCCAAGTGGGATTGGGGTACTGATCATTACCTGAAAGTGTCATCAAGATTGGGTGAAAAAATGTGTGCTGAGATTTCAGGAAACTCGTAGTTTTTTGGAAGCTTGGCAACCCCTTTCCATGAAAGTGATTTGCGCCAATCTCTGCTTAGGGCTACATCAATAGGAAACAAACCATAGAGACAGAACTTGGAACTACTTGGTTGTGTCAAGTTTCAAAGAGCTAGCACAAACCGTGTTTGTTTTAGAGGTCCAAATACATGTATCCATATAGGAGAAAACAGAGTGAAACCTAAAAAGTAAAACTGTTACTGCCAATGAACGGTTTAACCTACAAATGAAATTTGGTGAGCCAAGTGGGATTGGGGTACTGATCATTACCTGAAAGTGTCATCAAGATTGGGTGAAAAATGTGTGCTGAGATTTCATGAAACTCGTAGTTTTTTGGAAGCTTGGGAACCCCTTTCCATGAACGTGATTTGCGCCAGTCTCTGCTTAGGGCTATAACAATAGGAAAAAAAAAAACATAGAGATAGAACTTGGAACTAATTGATTGTGTCAAGTTACAAAGAGCTAGCACAAACTGTGTTTGATTTAGAGTTCTAACTACATGTATCCATATGGGAGAAAACAGAGTGAAACCTAAAAATTAAAACTGTTACTGCCAACGAACGGTTTAACCTAGAAGAATGAAATTTGGTGAGCCAAGTGGGATTGGGGAACTGATCATTACCTGAAAGTGTCATCAAGATTTGGTGAAAAAATGTGTGCTGAGATTTCAGGAAACTCGTAGTTTTTTGGAAGCTTGGCAACCCCTTTCCATGAAAGTTTTTTGTGCCAGTCTCTGCTTAGGGCTACATCAATAGGAAACAAACCATAGAGATAGAACTTGGAACTACTTGATTGTGTCAAGTTTCAAAGAGCTAGCACAAACCGTGTTTGATTTAGAGTTCCAACTACATGTATCCATATAGGAGAAAACAGAGTGAAACCTAAAAATTAAAACTGTTACTGCCAACGAAGAGTTTTACCTAGAAGAACGAAATTTGGTGAGCCAAGTGGGATTGGGGTACTGATCATTACCTGAAAGTGTCATGAAGATTGGGTGAAAAAATGTGTGCTGACATTTCAGGAAACTCATAGGTTTTTGGAAGCTTGGCAACCCCTTTCCATGAATGTGATTTGCGACAGTCTCTGCTTATGGCTACATCAATAGGAAACAAACCATAGAGATAGAACTTGGAACTACTTGACTGTGTCAAGTTTCAAAGAGCTAGCACACACCGTGTTTGATTTAGAGTTCCAACTACATGTACCCATATAGGAGAAAACAGAGTGAAACCTAAAAATTAAAACTGTTACTGCCAACGAACGGTTTTACCAAGAAGAACGAAATTTGGTGAGCCAAGTGGGATTGGGGTACTGATCATTACCGGAAAGTGTCATCAAGATTGGGTGAAAAAATGTGTGCTGAGATTTCAGGAAACTTGTAGTTTTTTGGAAGCTTGGCAACCCCTTTCCATGAAAGTGATTTGCGCCGGTCTCTGCTTAGGGCTACATCAATAGGAAACAAACCATAGTGATAGAACATGGAACTACTTGTTTGTGTCAAGTTTCAAAGAGCTAGCACAAACCGTGTTTGATTTAGAGTTCCAACTACATGTATCCATATAGGAGAAAACAGAGTGAAACCTAAAAATTAAAACTGTTACTGCCAACGAACGGTTTAACCTAGAAGAACGAAATTTGGTGAGCCAAGTGGGATTGGGTACTGACCATTACCTGAAAGTGTCATCAAGATTGGGTGAAAAAATGTGTGCTGAGATTTCAGGAAACACGTAGTTTTTTGGAAGCTTGGCAAACCCTTTCCATGTAAGTGATTTGCACCAGTCTCTGCTTAGGTCTACATCAATAGGAAACAAACCATAGAGATAGAACTTGGAACTACTTTATTGTGCCAAGTTTCAAAGAGCTACCACAAACCGTGTTTGATTTAGATTTCCAACTACATGTATCCATATAGGAGAAAACAGAGTGAAATCTAAAAATTAAAACTGTTACTGCCAACGAACGGTTTAACCTAGAAGAACGAAATTTGGTGAGCCAAGTGGGATTGGGGTTCTGATCATTACCTGAAAGTGTCATCAAGATTGGGTGAAAAAATGTGTGCTGAGATTTCAGGAAACTCGTAGTTTTTTGGAAGCTTGGCAAACCCTTTCCATGAAAGTGATTTGCACCAGTCTCTGGTTAGGGCTACATCAATAGGAAACAAACCACAGAGATAGATCTTGGAACTACTTGGTTGTGTCAAGTTTCAAAGACCTAGCACAAACCGTGTTTGATTTAGAGTTCCAACTATATGTATCCATATAGGAGAAAACAGAGTGAAATCTAAAAATTAAAACTGTTACTGCCAATGAACGGTTTAACCTAGAAGAACGAAATTTGGTGAGCCAAGTGGCATTGGGGTACTTATCATTACATGAAAGTGTCATCAAGATTGGGTGAAAAAATGTGTGCTGAGATTTCAGGAAACTCGTAGTTTTTTGGAAGCTTGGCAACCCCTTTCCATGAACGTGATTTGCGCCAGTCTCTGCTTAGGGCTATATCAATAGGAAAAAAAAACAGAGGGATAGAACTTGGAACTACTTGATTGTGTCAATTTACAAAGAGCTAGCACAAACTGTGTTTGATTTAGAGTTCCAACTACATGTATCCATATAGGAGAAAACAGAGTGAAAGCTAAAATTTAAAACTGTTATTGCCAACGTACAGTTTAACCTAGAAAAACGAAATTTGGTGAGCCAAGTGGGATTGGGGTACTGATCATTACCTGAAAGGGTCATCAAGATTGGGTGAAAAAATGTGTGCTGAGATTTCAGGAAACTCGTAGTTTTTTGGAAGCTTGGCAACCCCTTTCCATGAAAGTGATGTGCGCGAGTCTCTGCATAGGGCTACATCAATAGGAAACAAACCATAGAGATAGAACTTGGAACTACTTGATTGTGTCCAGTTTCAAAGAGCTAGCACAAACCGTGTTTGATTTAGAGTTCCAACTACATGTATCCATATAGGAGAAAACAGATTGAAACCTAAAAATTAAAACTGTTACTGCCAACGAACGGTTTAACCTAGAAGAACGAAATTTGGTGAGAAAAGTGGGATTGGGGTACTGATCATTACCGGAAAGTGTCATCAAGATTGGGTGAAAAAATGTGTGCTGAGATTTCAGGAAACTCGTAGTTTTTTGGAAGCTTGGCAACCTCTTTCCATGAACGTGATTTGCGCCAGTCTCTGCTTAGGGCTATATCAATAGGAAAAAAAAAAACATAGAGAGAGAACTTGGAACTACTTGATTGTGTCAATTTACAAAGAGCTAGCACAAACTGTGTTTGATTTAGAGTTCCAACTACATGTATCCATATAGGAGAAAACAGAGTGAAACCTAAAAATTTAAACTGTTACTGCCAACGAACAGTTTAACCTACAAGAACGAAATGTGGTGAGCCAAGTGGGATTGGGGTACTGATCATTACCTGAATGTGTCATAAAGATTGGGTGAAAAAATGTGTGCTGAGATTTCAAGAAACTTGTAGTTTTTGGAAGCTTGGCAACCCCTTTCCATGAAAGTGATGTGCGCCAGTCTCTGCTAGGGCTACATCAATAGGAAACAAACCATAGGGATAGAACTTGGAACTACTTGATTGTGCCAAGTTTCAAAGAGCTAGCACAATCCGTGTTTGATTTAGAGTTCCAACTACATGTATCCATATAGGAGAAAACAGAGTGAAACCTAAAAATTAAAACTGTTACTGCAAACGAACGGTTTAACCTAGAAGAACGAAATTTGGTGAGCCAAGTGGGATTGGGGTACTGATCATTACCTGAAAGTGTCATCAAGATTGGGTGAAAAAATGTGTGCTGAGATTTCAGGAAACTCGTAGTTTTTTGGAAGCTTGGCAACCCCTTTCCATGAACGTGATTTGCGCCAGTCTCTGCTTACGGCTATATCAATAGGAAAAAAAAAAACATAGAGATAGAACTCAGAACTACTTGATTGTGTCAATTTACAAAGACCTAGCACAAACTGTGTTTGATTTAGAGTTCCAACTACATGTATCCATATAGGAGAAAACAGAGTGAAAGCTAAAATTTAAAACTGTTACTGCCAACGAACAGTTTAACCTAGAAAAACGAAATTTGGTGAGCCAAGTGGGATTGGGGTACTGATCATTACCTGAAAGGGTCATCAAGATTGGGTGAAAAAATGTGTGCTGAGATTTCAGGAAACTCGTAGTTTTTTGGAAGCTTGGCAACCCCTTGCCATGAAAGTGATGTGCGCCAGTCTCTGCATAGGGCTACATCAATAGGAAACAAACCATAGAGATAGAACTTGGAACTACTTGATTGTGTCAAGTTTCAAAGAGCTAGCACAAACCGTGTTTGATTTAGAGTTCCAACTACATGTATCCATATAGGAGAAAACAGAGTGAAACCTAAAAATTAAAACTGTTACTGCCAAAGATCGGTTTAACCTAGAAGAAAGCAATTTGGTGAGAAAAGTGGGATTGGGGTACTGATCATTACCTGAAAGTGTCATCAAGATTGGGTGAAAAAATGTGTGCTGAGATTTCAGGAAACTCGTAGTTTTTTGAAAGCTTGGCAACCTCTTTCCATGAAAGTGATTTGCGCCAGTCTCTGCTTAGGGCTACATCAATAGGAAACAAACCATAGAGATAGAACTTGGAACTACTTGATTGTGACAAGTCTCAGAAAGCTAGCACAAACCGTGTTTGATTTAGAGTTCCAACTACATGTATCCATATAGGAGAAAACAGAGTGAAACCTAAAAATTAAAACTGTTACTGCCAACGAACGGTTTAACTTAGAAGAACGAAATTTGGTGAGCCAAGTGGGATTGGGGTACTGATCATTACCTGAAAGTGTCATCAAGATTGGGTGAAAACATGTGTGCTGAGATTTCAGGAAACTCGTAGTTTTTTGGAAGCTTGGCAACCCCTTTCCATGAACGTGATTTGCGCCAGTCTCTGCTTACGGCTATATCAATAGGAAAAAAAAAAAACATAGAGATAGAACTCGGAACTACTTGATTGTGTCAATTTACAAAGACCTAGCACAAACTGTGTTTGATTTAGAGTTCCAACTACATGTATCCATATAGGAGAAAACAGAGTGAAAGCTAAAATTTAAAACTGTCATTGCCAACCTACAGTTTAACCTAGAAAAACGAAATTTGGTGAGCCAAGTGGGATTGGGGTACTGATCATTACCTGAAAGGGTCATCAAGATTGGGTGAAAAAATGTGTGCTGAGATTTCAGGAAACTCGTAGTTTTTTGGAAGCTTGGCAACCCCTTTCCATGAATGTGATGTGCGCCAGTCTCTGCATAGGGCTACATCAATAGGAAACAAACCATAGAGATAGAACTTGGAACTACTTGATTGTGTCCAGTTTCAAAGAGCTAGCACAAACCGTGTTTGATTTAGAGTTCCAACTACATGTATCCATATAGGAGAAAACAGATTGAAACCTAAAAATTAAAACTGTTACTGCCAACGAACGGTTTAACCTAGAAGAACGAAATTTGGTGAGAAAAGTGGGATTGGGGTACTGATCATTACCGGAAAGTGTCATCAAGATTGGGTGAAAAAATGTGTGCTGAGATTTCAGGAAACTCGTAGTTTTTTGGAAGCTTGGCAACCTCTTTCCATGAACGTGATTTGCGCCAGTCTCTGCTTAGGGCTATATCAATAGGAAAAAAAACATAGAGAGAGAACTTGGAACTACTTGATTGTGTCAATTTACAAAGAGCTAGCACAAACTGTGTTTGATTTAGAGTTCCAACTACATGTATCCATATAGGAGAAAACAGAGTGAAACCTAAAAATTAAAACTGTTACTGCCAACGAACAGTTTAACCTACAAGAACGAAATTTGGTGAGCCAAGTGGGATTGGGGTACTGATCATTACCTGAATGTGTCATAAAGATTGGGTGAAAAAATGTGTGCTGAGATTTCAAGAAACTTGTAGTTTTTTGGAAGCTTGGCAACCCCTTTCCATGAAAGTGATGTGCGCCAGTCTCTGCTAGGGCTACATCAATAGGAAACAAACCATAGGGATAGAACTTGGAACTACTTGATTGTGCCAAGTTTCAAAGAGCTAGCACAAACCGTGTTTGATTTAGAGTTCCAACTACATGTATCCATATAGGAGAAAACAGACTGAAACCTAAAAATTAAAACTGTTACTGCAAACGAACGGTTTAACCTAGAAGAACGAAATTTGGTGAGCCAAGTGGGATTGGGGTACTGATCATTACCTGAAAGTGTCATCAAGATTGGGTGAAAAAATGTGTGCTGAGATTTCAGGAAACTCATAGTTTTTTGGAAGCAGGCAACCCCTTTCAATGAATGTGATTTGCGCCAGTCTCTGCTTAGGGCTACATCAATAGGAAACAAACCATAGAGATAGAACTGGAAACTACTTGATTGTGTCAAGTTGCAAAGATATAGCACAAACCGTGTTTGATTTAGAGTCCCAACTACATGTATCCATATATGAGAAAATAGAGTGAAACCTAAAATTTAAAACTGTTACTGCCAACGAACGGTTTAACCTAGAAGAACGAAATTTGGTGAGCCAAGTGGGATTGGGGTACTGATCATTACCGGAAAGTTTCATCAAGATTGGGTGAAAAAATGTGTGCTGACATTTCAGGAAACTCGTAGTTTTTTGGAAGCTTGGCAACCCCTTTCCATGAATGTGATTTGCGCCAGTCTCTGCTTAGGGCTACATCAATAGGAAACAAACCATAGAGATAGAACTTGGAACTACTTGATTGTGTCAAGTTTCGAAGAGCTAGCACAAACCGTGTTTGATTTAGAGTTCCAACTACGTGTATCCACATAGGAGAAAACAGAGTGAAACCTAAAAATTAAAACTGTTACTGACAATGAACGGTTAAACCTAGAAGAACGAAATTTGGTGAACCAAGTGGGATTGGGGTACTGATCATTACCTGAAAGTGTCATCAAGATTGGGTGAAAAAATGTGTGCTGAGATTTCAGGAAACTCGTAGTTTTTTGGAAGCTTGGCAACCACTTTCCATGAAAGTGATTGCGCCAGTCTCTGCTTAGGGCTACAACAATAGGAAACAAACCATAGAGATAGAACTTGGAACTACTTTATTGTGTCAAGTTTCAAAGACCTAGCACAAACCGTGTCTGATTTAGAGTTCCAACTACATGTATCCATATAGGAGAAAACAGAGTAAAACCTAAAAATTAAAACTGTTACTGCCAACGAACAGTTTAAACTAGAAGAACGAAATTTGGTGAGCCAAGTGGGATTGGGGTACTGATCATTACCTGAAAGTGTCATCAAGATTGGGTGAAAAAATGTGTGCTGAGATTTCAGGAAACTCGTAGTTTTTTGGAAGCTTGGCAACCTCTTTCCATGAAAGTGATTTGCGCCACTCTCTGCTTAGGGCTACATCAATACGAAACAAACCATAGAGATAGAACTTGGAACTACTTGATTGTGTCCAGTTTCAAAGAGCTAGCACAAACCGTGTTTGATTTAGAGTTCCAACTACATGTATCCATATAGGAGAAAACAGAGTGAAACCTAAAAATTAAAACTGTTACTGCCAACGAACGGTTTAACTTAGAAGAACGAAATTTGGTGAGCCAAGTGGGATTGGGGTACTGATCATTACCTGAAAGTGTCATCAAGATTGGGTGAAAACATGTGTGCTGAGATTTCAGGAAACTCGTAGTTTTTTGGAAGCTTGGCAACCCCTTTCCATGAACGTGATTTGCGCCAGTCTCTGCTTACGGCTATATCAATAGGAAAAAAAAAACATAGAGATAGAACTCGGAACTACTTGATTGTGTCAATTTACAAAGACCTAGCACAAACTGTGTTTGATTTAGAGTTCCAACTACATGTATCCATATAGGAGAAAACAGAGTGAAAGCTAAAATTTAAAACTGTTATTGCCAACGTACAGTTTAACCTAGAAAAACGAAATTTGGTGAGCCAAGTGGGATTGGGGTACTGATCATTACCTGAAAGGGTCATCAAGATTGGGTGAAAAAATGTGTGCTGAGATTTCAGGAAACTCGTAGTTTTTTGGAAGCTTGGCAACCCCTTTCCATGAAAGTGATGTGCGCCAGTCTCTGCATAGGGCTACATCAATAGGAAACAAACCATAGAGATAGAACTTGGAACTACTTGATTGTGTCCAGTTTCAAAGAGCTAGCACTAACCGTGTTTGATTTAGAGTTCCAACTACATGTATCCATATAGGAGAAAACAGATTGAAACCTAAAAATTAAAACTGTTACTGCCAACGAACGGTTTAACCTAGAAGAACGAAATTTGGTGAGAAAAGTGGGATTGGGGTACTGATCATTACCGGAAAGTGTCATCAAGATTGGGTGAAAAAATGTGTGCTGAGATTTCAGGAAACTCGTAGTTTTTTGGAAGCTTGGCAACCTCTTTCCATGAACGTGATTTGCGCCAGTCTCTGCTTAGGGCTATATCAATAGGAAAAAAAAACATAGAGAGAGAACTTGGAACTACTTGATTGTGTCAATTTACAAAGAGCTAGCACAAACTGTGTTTGATTTAGAGTTCCAACTACATGTATCCATATAGGAGAAAACAGAGTGAAACCTAAAAATTAAAACTGTTACTGCCAACGAACGGTTTAACCTACAAGAACGAAATGTGGTGAGCCAAGTGGGATTGGGGTACTGATCATTACCTGAATGTGTCATAAAGATTGGGTGAAAAAATGTGTGCTGAGATTTCAAGAAACTTGTAGTTTTTGGAAGCTTGGCAACCCCTTTCCATGAAAGTGATGTGCGCCCGTCTCTGCTAGGGCTACATCAATAGGAAACAAACCATAGGGATAGAACTTGGAACTACTTGATTGTGCCAAGTTTCAAAGAGCTAGCACAAACCGTGTTTGATTTAGAGTTCCAACTACATGTATCCATATAGGAGAAAACAGAGTGAAACCTAAAAATTAAAACTGTTACTGCAAACGAACGGTTTAACCTAGAAGAACGAAATTTGGTGAGCCAAGTGGGATTGGGGTACTGATCATTACCTGAAAGTGTCATCAAGATTGGGTGAAAAAATGTGTGCTGAGATTTCAGGAAACTCGTAGTTTTTTGGAAGCAGGCAACCCATTTCAATGAATGTGATTTGCGCCAGTCTCTGCTTAGGGCTACATCAATAGGAAACAAACCATAGAGATAGAACTGGAAACTACTTGATTGTGTCAAGTTGCAAAGATATAGCACAAACCGTGTTTGATTTAGAGTCCCAACTACATGTATCCATATATGAGAAAATAGAGTGAAACCTAAAATTTAAAACTGTTACTGCAAACGATCGGTTTAACCTAGAAGAACGAAATTTGGTGACCCAAGTGGGATTGGGGTACTGATCATTACCGGAAAGTTTCATCAAGATTGGGTGAAAAAATGTGTGCTGACATTTCAGGAAACTCGTAGTTTTTTGGAAGCTTGGCAACCCCTTTCCATGAATGTGATTTGCGCCAGTCTCTGCTTAGGGCTACATCAATAGGAAACAAACCATAGAGATAGAACTTGGAACTACTTGATTGTGTCAAGTTTCAAAGAGCTAGCACAAACCGTGTTTGATTTAGAGTTCCAACTACGTGTATCCATATAGGAGAAAACAGAGTGAAACCTAAAAATTAAAACTGTTACTGACAATGAACGGTTTAACCTAGAAGAACGAAATTTGGTGAGCCAAGTGGGATTGGGGTACTGATCATTACCTGAAAGTGTCATCAAGATTGGGTGAAAAAATGTGTGCTGAGATTTCAGGAAACTCGTAGTTTTTTGGAAGCTTGGCAACCACTTTCCATGAAAGTGATTTGCGCCAGTCTCTGCTTAGGGCTACAACAATAGGAAACAAACCATAGAGATAGAACTTGGAACTACTTTATTGTGTCAAGTTTCAAAGACCTAGCACAAACCGTGTTTGATTTAGAGTTCCAACTACATGTATCCATGTAGGAGAAAACAGAGTAAAACCTAAATATTAAAACTGTTACTGCCAACGAACAGTTTAACCTAGAAGAACGAAATTTGGTGAGCCAAGTGGGAATGGGGTACTGATCATTACCTGAAAGTGTCATCAAGATTGGGTGAAAAAATGTGTGCTGAGATTTCAGGAAACTCGTAGTTTTTTGGAAGTTTGGCAACCTCTTTCCATGAAAGTGATTTGCGCCAGTCTCTGCTTAGGGCTACATCAATACGAAACAAACCATAGAGATAGAACTTGGAACTACTTGATTGTGTCCAGTTTCAAAGAGCTAGCACAAACCGTGTTTGATTTAGAGTTCCAACTACATATATCCATATAGGAGAAAACAGAGTGAAACCTAAAAATTAAAACTGTTACTGCCAACGAACGGTTTAACTTAGAAGAACGAAATTTGGTGAGCCAAGTGGGATTGGGGTACTGATCATTACCTGAAAGTGTCATCAAGATTGGGTGAAAACATGTGTGCTGAGATTTCAGGAAACTCGTAGTTTTTTGGAAGCTTGGCAACCCCTTTCCATGAACGTGATTTGCGCCAGTCTCTGCTTACGGCTATATCAATAGGAAAAAAAAAACATAGAGATAGAACTCGGAACTACTTGATTGTTTCAATTTACAAAGACCTAGCACAAACTGTGTTTGATTTAGAGTTCCAACTACATGTATCCATATAGGAGAAAACAGAGTGAAAGCTAAAATTTAAAACTGTTATTGCCAACGTACAGTTTAACCTAGAAAAACGAAATTTGGTGAGCCAAGTGGGATTGGGGTACTGATCATTACCTGAAAGGGTCATCAAGATTGGGTGAAAAATGTGTGCTGAGATTTCAGGAAACTCGTAGTTTTTTGGAAGCTTGGCAACCCCTTTCCATGAAAGTGATGTGCGCCAGTCTCTGCATAGGGCTACATCAATAGGAAACAAACCATAGAGATAGAACTTGGAACTACTTGATTGTGTCCAGTTTCAAAGAGCTAGCACAAACCGTGTTTGATTTAGTGTTCCAACTACATGTATCCATATAGGAGAAAACAGATTGAAACCTAAAAATTAAAACTGTTACTGCCAACGAACGGTTTAACCTAGAAGAACGAAATTTGGTGAGAAAAGTGGGATTGGGGTACTGATCATTACCGGAAAGTGTCATCAAGATTGGGTGAAAACATGTGTGCTGAGATTTCAGGAAACTCGTAGTTTTTTGGAAGCAGGCAACCTCTTTCAATGAATGTGATTTGCGCCAGTCTCTGCTTAGGGCTACATCAATAGGAAACAAACCATAGAGATAGAACTTGGAACTACTTGATTGTGTCAAGTTTCAAAGAGCTAGCACAAACCGTGTTTGATTTAGTGTTCCAACTACATGTATCCATATAGGAGAAAACAGAGTGAAACCAAAAAATTCAAACTGTTACTGCCAAAGAACGGTTTAATCTAGAAAAATGAAATTTGGTGAGCCAAGTGTGATTCGTATACTGATCATTACCTGAAAGTGTCATCAAGATTGGGTGAAAAAATGTGTGCTGAGATTTCAGGAAACTCGTAGTTTTTTGAAGCTTGGCAACCCCTTTCCATGAAAGTGATTTACGCCAGTCTCTGCATAGGGCTACATCAGTAGGAAACAAACCATAGAGATAGAACTTGGAACTACTTTATTGTGCCAAGTTTCAAAGAGCTAGCACAAACCGTGTTCGATTTAGAGTTCCAACTACATGTATCCATATAGGACAAAACAGAGTGAAACCTAAAAACTAAAACTGTTACTGCAAACGAACGGTTTAACCTAGAAGAACGAAATTTGGTGAGCCAAGTGGGATTGGGGTACTGATCATTACCGGAAAGTGTCATCAAGATTGGGTGAAAAAATTTGTGCTGAGATTTTAGGAAACTCCTAGTTTTTTGGAAGCAGGCAACCCCTTTCAATGAATGTGATTTGCGCCAGTCTCTGCTTAGGGCTACATCAATAGGAAACAAACCATAGAGATAGAACTTGGAACTACTTGATTGTGTCAAGTTTCAAAGAGCTAGCACAAACCGTGTTGGTTTTCGTGTTCCAACTACATGTATCCATATAGGAGAAAACAGAGTGAAACCTAAAAATTAAAAATGTTACAGCCAACGAACGGTTTAACCTAGAAGAACGAAATTTGGTGAGCCAAGTGGGATTGGGGTACTGATCATTACCTGAAAGTGTCATCAAGATTGGGTGAAAAAATGTGTGCTGAGATTTCAGGAAACTCGTAGTTTTTTGGAAGCTTGGCAACCCCTTTCCATGAAAGTAATTTGCGCCAATCTCTGCTTAGGGCTACATCAATAGGAAACAAACCATAGAGATAGAACTTGGAACTACTTGGTTGTGTCAAGTTTCAAAGAGCTAGCACAAACCGTGTTGAATTTAGAGTTCCAACTACATGTATCCATATAGGAGAAAACAGAGTGAAACCTAAAAATTAAAACTGTTACTGCCAATGAACGGTTTATCCTAGAAGAACGAAATTTGGTGAGCCAAGTGGGATTGGGGTACTGATCATTACCTGAAAGTTTCATCAAGATTGGGTGAAAAAATGTGTGCTGACATTTCAGGAAACTCGTAGTTTTTTGGAAGCTTGGCAACCCCTTTCCATGAAAGTGATTTGCGACAGTCTCTGCTTATGGCTACATCAATAGGAAACAAACCATAGAGATAGAACTTGGAACTACTTGACTGTGTCAAGTTTCAAAGAGCTAGCACAAACCGTGTTTGATTTAGAGTTCCAACTACATGTACCCATATAGGAGAAAACAGAGTGAAACCTAAAAATTAAAACTGTTACTGCCAACGAACGGTTTTACCAAGAAAAACGAAATTTGGTGAGCCAAGTGGGATTGGGGTTCTGATCATTACCTTAAAGTGTCATCAAGATTGGGTGAAAAAATGTGTGCTGAGATTTCAGGAAACTCGTAGTTTTTTGGAAGCTTGGCAACCTCTTTCCATGAAAGTGATTTGCGCCAGTCTCTGCTTAGGGCTACATCAATAGGAAACAAACCATAGAGATAGAACTTGGAACTACTTGGTTGTGTAAAGTTTCAAAGACCTAGCACAAACCGTGTTTGATTTAGAGTTCCAACTATATGTATCCATATAGGAGAAAACAGAGTGAAACCTAAAAATTAAAACTGTTACTGCCAACGAACGGTTTATACTAGAAGAACGAAATTTGGTGAGCCAAGTGGGATTGGGGTACTGATCATTACCTGAATGTGTCATAAAGATTGGGTGAAAAAATGTGTGCTGAGATTTCAAGAAACTCGTAGTTTTTTGGAAGCTTGGCAACCCCTTTCCATGAAAGTGATGTGCGCCAGAGTCTGCTAGGGCTACATCAATAGGAAACAAACCATAGGGATAGAACTTGGAACTACTTGATTGTGCCAAGTTTCAAAGAGCTAGCACAAACCGTGTTTGATTTAGAGTTCCAACTACATGTATCCATATAGGAGAAAACAGAGTGAAATCTAAAAATTAAAACTGTTACTGCAAACGAACAGTTTAACAGAGAAGAACGAAATTTGGTGAGCCTAGTGGGATTGGGGTACTGATCATTACCGGAAAGTGTCATCAAGATTGGGTGAAAAAATGTGTGCTGAGATTTCAGGAAACTCGTAGTTTTTTGGAAGCAGGCAACCCCTTTCAATGAATGTGATTTGCGCCAGTCTCTGCTTAGGGCTACATCAATAGGAAACAAGCCATTGAGATAGAACTGGGAACTACTTGATTGTGTCAAGTTGCAAAGATATAGCACAAACCGTTTTTGATTTAGAGTCCCAACTACATGTATCCATATATGAGAAAATAGAGTGAAACCTAAAATTTAAAACTGTTACTGCCAACGAACGGTTTAAACTAGAAGAACGAAATTTGGTGAGCCAAGTGGGATTGGGGTACTGATCATTACCGGAAAGTTTCATCAAGATTGGGTGAAAAAATGTGTGCTGACATTTCAGGAAACTCGTAGTTTTTTGGAAGCTTGGCAAACCCTTTCCATGAATGTGATTTGCGCCAGTCTCTGCTTAGGGCTACATCAATAGGAAACAAACCATAGAGATAGATCTTGGAACTACTTGATTGTCTCAAGTTTCAAAGAGCTAGCACAAACCGTGTTTGATTTAGAGTTCCAACTACATGTATCCATATAGGAGAAAACAGAGTGAAACCTAAAAATTAAAACTGTTACTGCCAAAGATCGGTTTAACCTAGAAGAACGAAATTTGGTGAGCCAAGTGGGATTGGGGTACTGATCATTACCGGAAAGTGTCATCAAGATTGGGTGAAAATATGTGTGCTGAGATTTCAGGAAACTCGTAGTTTTTTGGAAGCTTGGCAACCCCTTTCCATGAAAGTGCTGTGCGCCAGTCTCTGCATAGGGCTACATCAATAGGAAACAAACCATAGAGATAGAACTTGGAACTACTTGATTGTGTCCAGTTTCAAAGAGCTAGCACAAACCGTGTTTGATTTAGAGTTCCAACTACATGTATCCATATAGGAGAAAACAGAGTGAAACCTAAAAATTAAAACTGTTACTGCCAACGAACGGTTTAACCTAGAAGAACGAAATTTGGTGAGCAAAGTGGGATTGGGGTACTGATCATTACCAGAAAGTGTCATCAAGATTGGGTGAAAACATGTGTGCTGAGATTTCAGGAAACGTAGTTTTTTGGAAGCAGGCAACCCCTTTCAATGAATGTGATTTGCGCCAGTCTCTGCTTAGGGCTACATCAATACGAAACAAACCATAGAGATAGAACTTGGAACTACTTGATTGTGTCAAGTTTCAAAGAGCTAGCACAAACCGTGTTTGATTTAGTGTTCCAACTACATGTATCCATATAGGAGAAAACAGAGTGAAACCAAAAAATTCAAACTGTTACTGCCAAAGAACGGTTTAATCTAGAAGAATGAAATTTGGTGAGCCAAGTGTGATTCGTATACTGATCATTACCTGAAAGGGTCATCAAGATTGGGTGAAAAAATGTGTGCTGAGATTTCAGGAAACTCGTAGTTTTTTGGAAGCTTGGCAACCCCTTTCCATGAAAGTGATGTGCGCCAGTCTCTGCATAGGGCTACATCAATAGGAAACAAACCATAGAGATAGAACTTGGAACTACTTGATTGTGTCAAGTTTCAAAGAGCTAGCACAAACCGTGTTTGATTTAGAGTTCCAACTACATGTATCCATATAGGAGAAAACAGAGTGAAACCTAAAAATTAAAACTGTTACTGCCAAAGATCGGTTTAACCTAGAAGAAAGAAATTTGGTGAGAAAAGTGGGATTGGGGTACTGATCATTACCTGAAAGTGTCATCAAGATTGGGTGAAAAAATGTGTGCTGAGATTTCAGGAAACTCGTAGTTTTTTGAAAGCTTGGCAACCTCTTTCCATGAAAGTGATTTGCGCCAGTCTCTGCTTAGGGCTACATCAATAGGAAAAATACCATAGAGATAGAACTTGGAACTACTTGATTGTGACAAGTCTCAAAAAGCTAGCACAAACCGTGTTTGATTTAGAGTTCCAACTACATGTATCCATATAGGAGAAAACAGAGTGAAACCTAAAAATTAAAACTGTTACTGCCAACGAACGGTTTAACCTAAAAGAATGAAATTTGGTGAGCCAAGTGGGATTGGGGTACTGATCATTACCTGAAAGTGTCATCAAGATTGGGTGAAAAAATGTGGGCTGAGATTTCAGGAAACTCGTAGTTTTTTGGAAGCTCGGCAACCCCTTTCCATGAACGTGATTTGCGCCAGTCTCTGCTTAGGGCTATATCAATAGGAAAAAAAAACATAGAGATAGAACTTGGAACTACTTGATTGTGTCAATTTACAAAGAGCTAGCACAAACTGTGTTTGATTTAGAGTTCCAACTACATGTATCCATATAGGAGAAAACAGAGTGAAACCTAAAAATTAAAACTGTTACTGCCAACGAACGGTTTAACCTAGAAGAACGAAATTTGGTGAGCCAAGTGGGATTGGGGTACTGATCATTACCTGAAAGTGTCATCAAGATTGGGTGAAAAAATGTTTGCTGAGATTTCAGGAAACTCGTAGTTTTTTGGAAGCAGGCAACCCCTTTCAATGAATGTGATTTGTGCCAGTCTCTGCTTAGGGCTACATCAATATGAAACAAAAAATAGAGATAGAACATGGAACTACTTGGTTGTTTCAAGTTTCAAAGAGCTAGCACAAACCGTGTTTGATTTAGAGTTCCAACTACATGTATCCATATAAGAGAAAACAGAGTGAAACCTAAAAATTAAAACTGTTACTGCCAACGAAGAGTTTTACCTAGAAGAACGAAATTTGGTGAGCCAAGTGGGATTGGGGTACTGATCATTACCTGAAAGTGTCATGAAGATTGGGTGAAAAAATGTGTGCTGAGATTTCAGGAAACTTGTAATTTTTTGGAAGCTTGGCAACCCCTTTCCATGAAAGTGATTTGTGCCAGTCTCTGCTTAGGGCTACATCAATAGGAAACAAACCATAGAGATAGAACTTGGAACTACTTGATTGTGTCAAGTTTCAAAGAGCTAGCACAAACCGTGTTTGATTTAGTGTTCCAACTACATGTATCCATATAGGAGAAAACAGAGTGAAACCTAAAAATTAAAACTGTTACTGCCAACGAACGCTTTAATCTAGAAGAACGAAATTTGGTGAGCCAAGTGTGATTGGGATACTGATCATTACCTGAATGTGTCATCAAGATTGGATGAAAAAATGTGTGCTGAGATTTTAGGAAACTCGTAGTTTTTTGGAAGCTTGACAAACCCTTTCCATGAAAGTGATATGCGCCAGTCTCTTCTTAGGGCTACATCAATAGGAAACAAACCATAGAGATAGAACTTGGAACTACTTGATTGTGACAAGTTTCAAAGAGCTAGCACAAACCATGTTTGATTTAGAATTCCAACTACTTGTATCCATATAGGAGAAAACAGAGTGAAACCTAAAAATTAAAACTGTTACTGCCAACGAACGGTTTAACCTAGAAGAACGAAATTTGGTGAGCCAAGTGGGATTGGGGTACTGATCATTACCTGAAAGTGTCATCAAGATTGGGTGAAAAAATGTGTGCTGAGATTTCATGAAACTCGTAGTTTTTTGGAAGCTTGGGAACCCCTTTCCATGAACGTGATTTGCGCCAGTCTCTGCTTAGGGCTATAACAATAGGAAAAAAAAAAAACATAGAGATAGAACTTGGAACTAATTGATTGTGTCAAGTTACAAAGAGCTAGCACAAACTGTGTTTGATTTAGAGTTCTAACTACATGTATCCATATCGGGGAAAACAGAGTGAAACCTAAAAATTAAAACTGTTACTGCCAACGAACGGTTTAACCTAGAAGAATGAAATTTGGTGAGCCAAGTGGGATTGGGGAACTGATCATTACCTGAAAGTGTCATCAAGATTTGGTGAAAAATGTGTGCTGAGATTTCAGGAAACTCGTAGTTTTTTGGAAGCTTGGCAACCCCTTTCTATGAAAGTGATTTTCGCCAGTCTCTGCTTAGGGCTACATCAATATGAAACAAAAAATAGAGATAGAACATGGAACTACTTGGTTGTTTCAAGTTTCAAAGAGCTAGCACAAACCGTGTTTGATTTAGAGTTCCAACTACATGTATCCATATAGGAGAAAACAGAGTGAAACCTAAAAATTAAAACTGTTACTGCCAACGAAGAGTTTTACCTAGAAGAACGAAATTTGGTGAGCCAAGTGGGATTGGGGTACTGATCATTACCTGAAAGTGTCATGAAGATTGGGTGAAAAAATGTGTGCTGAGATTTCAGGAAACTTGTAATTTTTTGGAAGCTTGGCAACCCCTTTCCATGAAAGTGATTTGTGCCAGTCTCTGCTTAGGGCTACATCAATAGGAAACAAACCATAGAGATAGAACTTGGAACTACTTGATTGTGCCAAGTTTCAAAGAGCTAGCACATACCGTGTTTGATTTAGGTTCCAACTACATGTATCCATATAGGAGAAAACAGAGTGAAACCTAAAAATTAAAACTGTTACTGAAAAACGAACGGTTTAAACTAGAAGAACGAAATTTGGTGAGCCAAGTGGGATTGGGGTACTGATCATTACTGGAAAGTGTCATCAAGATTTGGTGAAAAAATGTGTGCTGAGATTTCAGGAAACTCGTAGTTTTTTGGAAGCTTGGCAACCCCTTTCCATGAAAGTGATTTGCGCCAATCTCTGCTTAGGGCTACATCAATAGGAAACAAACCATAGAGATAGAACTTGGAACTACTTCGTTGTGTCAAGTTTCAAAGAGCTAGCACAAACCGTGTTTGATTTAGAGTTCCAAGTACATGTATCCATATAGGAGAAAACAGAGTGAAACCTAAAAATTTAAACTGTTACTGCCAATGAACAGTTTAACCTAGGAGAACGAAATTTGGTGAGCCAAGTGCGATTGGGGTACTGATCATTACCTGAAAGTGTCATCAAGATTGGTTGAAAAAATGTGTGCTGAGATTTCAGTAAACACGTAGTTTTTGGAAGCTTGGGAACCCCTTTCCATGAACGTGATTTGCGCCAGTCTCTGCTTAGGGCTATATCAATAGGAAAAAAAAAACCTAGAGATAGAACTTGGAACTACTTGATTGTGTCAAGTTACAAAGTGCTAGCACAAACTGTGTTTGATTTAGAGTTCCAACTACATGTATCCATTTAGGAGAAAACAGAGTGAAACCTAAAAATTAAAACTGTTACTGCCAACGAACGGTTTAACCTAGAAGAACGAAATTTGGTGAGCCAAGTGGGATTGGGGTCCTGATCATTTCCTGAAAGTGTCATCAAGATTGGGTGAAAAAATGTGTGCTGAGACTTCAGGAAACTAGTAGTTTTTTGGAAGCTTGGCAACCCCTTTCCATGAAAGTGATTTGCGACAGTCTCTGCTTATGGCTACATCAATAGGAAACAAACCATAGAGATAGAACTTGGAACTACTTTATTGTGTCAAGTTTCAAAGAGCTAGCACAAACCGTGTTTGATTTAGAGTTCCAACTACATGTATCCATATAGGAGAAAACAGAGTGAAACCTAAAAATTAAAACTGTTACTGCCAAAGATCGGTTTAACCTAGAAGAAAGAAATTTGGTGAGAAAAGTGGGATTGGGGTACTGATCATTACCTGAAAGTGTCATCAAGATTGGGTGAAAAAATGTGTGCTGAGATTTCAGGAAACTCGTAGTTTTTTGAAAGCTTCGCAACCTATTTCCATGAAAGTGATTTGCGCCAGTCTCTGCTTAGGGCTACATCAATAGGAAACAAACCATAGAGATAGAACTTGGAACTACTTGATTGTGACAAGTCTCAAAAAGCTAGCACAAACCGTGTTTGATTTAGAGTTCCAACTACATGTATCCATATAGGAGAAAACAGAGTGAAACCTAAAAATTAAAACTGTTACTGCCAACGAACGGTTTAACCTAAAAGAATGAAATTTGGTGAGCCAAGTGGGATTGGGGTACTGATCATTACCTGAAAGTGTCATCAAGATTGGGTGAAAAAATGTGGGCTGAGATTTCAGGAAACTCATAGTTTTTTGGAAGCTCGGCAACCCCTTTCCATGAACGTGATTTGCGCCAGTCTCTGCTTAGGGCTATATCAATAGGAAAAAAAAAACACAGAGATAGAACTTGGAACTACTTGATTGTGTCAATTTACAATGAGCTAGCACAAACTGTGTTTGATTTAGAGTTCCAACTACATGTATCCATATAGGAGAAAACAGAGTGAAACCTAAAAATTAAAACTGTTACTGCCAACTAAGAGTTTAACCTAGAAGAACGAAATTTGGTGAGCCAAGTGGGATTGGGGTACTGATCATTACCGGAAAGTGTCATGAAGATTGGGTGAAAAAATGTGTTCTGAGATTTCAGGAAACTCGTAGTTTTTTGGAAGCTTGGCAACCCCTTTCCATGAAAGTGATTTGCGCCAGTCTCTGCTTAGGGCTACATCAATAGGAAACAAACCATAGAGATAGAACTTGGAACTACTTGATTGTGACAAGTTTCAAAGAGCTAGCACAAACCGTGTTTGATTTAGAGTTCCAACTACATGTATCCATATAGGAGAAAACAGAGTTAAACCTAAAAATTAAAACTGTTACTGCCAACGAACGGTTTAACCTAGAAGAACGAAATTAGGTGAGCCAAGTGGGATTGCGGTCCTGATCATTACCTGAAAGTGTCATGAAGATTGGTTGAAAAAATGTGTGCTGAGATTTCAGGAAACTCGTAGTTTTTTGGAAGCTTTGCAACCCCTTTCCATGAAAGTGATTTGCGCCAGTCTCTACTTAGAGCTACATCAATACGAAACAAACCATAGAGATAGAACTTGGAACTACTTGATTGTGCCAAGTTTCAAAGAGCTAGCACAAACCGTGTTTGATTTAGAGTTCCAACTACATGTATCCATATAGGAGAAAACAGAGTGAAACCTAAAAATTAAAACTGTTACAGCCAACGAACGGTTTAACCTAGAAGAACGAAATTTGGTGAGCCAAGTGGGATTGGGGTACTGATCATTACCTGAAAGTGTCATGAAGATTGGGTGAAAAAATATGTGCTGAGATTTCAGGAAACTCGTAGTTTTTTGGAAGCAGGCAACCCCTTTCCATGAATGTGATTTGCGCCAGTCTCTGCTTAGGGCTACATCAATAGGAAACAAACCATAGAGATAGAACTTGGAATACTTGATTGTGTCAAGTTGCAAAGATATAGCACAAACCGTGTTTGATTTAGAGTTCCAACTACATGTATCCATATATGAAAAAATAGAGTGAAACCTAAAATTTAAAACTGTTACTGCCAATGAACGGTTTAACCTAGAAGAACGAAATTTGGTGAGCCAAGTGGGATTGGGGTACTGATCATTACCTGAAAGTGTCATCAAGATTGGGTGAAAAAATGTGTGCTGAGATTTCAGGAAACTCGTAGTTTTTTGGAAGCTTGGCAAACACTTTCCAAGAAAGTGATTTGCACCAGTCTCTGCTTAGGGCTACATCAATAGGAAACAAACCATAGAGATAGAACTTGGAACTACTTGGTTGTGTCAAGTTTCAAAGACCTAGCACAAACCGTGTTTGATTTAGACTTCCAACTATATGTATCCATATAGGAGAAAACAGAGTGAAATCTAAAAATTAAAACTGTTACTGCCAATGAACGGTTTAACGTAGAAGAACGAAATTTGGTGAGCCAAGTGGGATTGGGGTACTGATCATTACCTGAAAGTGTCATCAAGATTGGGTGAAAAAATGTGTGCTGAGATTTCAGGAAACTCGTAGTTTTTTGGAAGCTTGGCAACCCCTTTCCATGAACGTGATTTGCGCTAGTCTCTGCTTAGGGCTATATCAATAGGAAAAAAAAAAAACAGAGGGATAGAAGTTGGCACTACTTGATTGTGTCAATTTACAAAGAGCTAGCACAAACTGTGTTTGATTTAGAGTTCCAACTACATGTATCCATATAGGAGAAAACAGAGTGAAACCTAAAAATTAAAACTGTTACAGCCAACGAAGAGTTTAACCTAGAAGAACGAAATTTGGTGAGCCAAGTGGGATTGGGGTACTGATGATTACCGGAAAGTGTCATGAAGATTGGGTGAAAAAATGTGTTCTGAGATTTCAGGAAACTCGTAGTTTTTTGGAAGCTTGGCAACCCCTTTCCATGAAAGTGATTTGTGCCAGTCTCTACTTAGAGCTACATCAATACGAAACAAACCATAGAGATAGAACTTGGAACTACTTGATTGTGACAAGTTTCAAAGAGCTAGCACAAACCGTGTTTGATTTAGAGTTCCAACTACATGTATCCATATAGGAGAAAACAGAGTTAAACCTAAAAATTAAAACTGTTACTGCCAACGAACGGTTTAACCTAGAAGAACGAAATTAGGTGAGCCAAGTGGGATTGGGGTCCTGATCATTACCTGAAAGTGTCATGAAGATTGGTTGAAAAAATGTGTGCTGAGATTTCAGGAAACTCGTAGTTTTTTGGAAGCTTGGCAACCCCTTTCCATGAAAGTGATTTGCGCCAGTCTCTACTTAGAGCTACATCAATACGAAACAAACCATAGAGATAGAACTTGGAACTACTTGATTGTGCCAAGTTTCAAAGAGCTAGCACAAACCGTGTTTGTTTTAGAGGTCCAAATACATGTATCCATATAGGAGAAAACAGAGTGAAACCTAAAAATTAAAACTGTTACTGCAAACGAACGGTTTAACCTAGAAGAACGAAATTTGGTGAGCCAAGTGGGATTGGGGTACTGATCATTACCGGAAAGTGTCATCAAGATTGGGTGAAAAAAAGTGTGCTGAGATTTCAGGAAACTCGTAGTTTTCTGGAAGCAGGCAACCCCTTTCAATGAATGTGATTTGCGCCAGTCTCTGCTTAGGGCTACATAAATAGGAAACAAACCATAGAGATAGAACTTGGAACTACTTGATTGTGTCAAGTTTCAAAGAGCTAGCACAAACCGTGTTTGATTTAGTGTTCCAACTACATGTATCCATATAGGAGAAAACAGAGTGAAACCTAAAAATTAAAAATGTTACAGCCAACGAACGGTTTAACCTAGAAGAACAAAATTTGGTGAGCCAAGTGTGATTGGGGTTCTGATCATTACCTGAAAGTGTCATCAAGATTGGGTGAAAAAATGTGTGCTGAGATTTCAGGAAACTTGTAGTTTTTTGGAAGCTTGGCAACCCCTTTCCATGAAAGTGATTTGCGCCAATCTCTGCTTAGGGCTACATCAATAGGAAACAAACCATAGAGATAGAACTTGGAACTACTTGGTTGTGTCAAGTTTCAAAGAGCTAACACAAACCGTGTTGAATTTAGAGTTCCAACTACATGTATCCATATAGGAGAAAACAGAGTGAAACCTAAAAATTAAAACTGTTACTGCCAATGAACGGTTTATCCTAGAAGAATGAAATTTGGTGAGCCAAGTGGAATGGGTTACTGATCATTATCTGAAAGTGTCATCAAGATTGGGTGAAAAAATGTGTGCTGACATTTCAGGAAACTCGTAGGTTTTTGGAAGCTTGGCAACCCCTTTCCATGAATGTGATTTGCGACAGTCTCTGCTTATGGCTACATCAATAGGAAACAAACCATAGAGATAGAACTTGGAACTACTTGACTGTGTCAAGTTTCAAAGAGCTAGCACAAACCGTGTTTGATTTAGAGTTCCAACTACATGTACCCATATAGGAGAAAACAGAGTGAAACCTAAAATTTAAAACTGTTACTGCCAACGAACGGTTTTACCAAGAAGAACGAAATTTGGTGAGCCAAGTGGGATTGGGGTTCTGATCATTACCTTAAAGTGTCATCAAGATTGGGTGAAAAAATGTGTGCTGAGATTTCAGGAAACTCGTAGTTTTTTGGAAGCTTGGCAACCCCTTTCCATGAAAGTGATTTGCGCCGGTCTCTGCTTAGGGCTACATCAATAGGAAACAAACCATAGAGATAGAACATGGAACTACTTGATTGTGTCAAGTTTCAAAGAGCTAGCACAAACCGTGTTTGATTTAGAGTTCCAACTACATGTATCCATATAGGAGAAAACAGAGTGAAACCTAAAAATTAAAACTGTTACTGCCAACGAACGGTTTAACCTAGAAGAACGAAATTTGGTGAGCCAAGTGGGATTGGGATTCTGATCATTACCTGAAAGTGTCATCAAGATTGGGAGAAAAAATGTGTGCTGAGATTTCAGGAAACTCGTAGTTTTTTGGAAGCTTGGCAACCCCTTTCCATGAACGTGATTTGCGCCAGTCTCTGCTTAGGGCTATATCAATAGGAAAAAAAAACAGAGGGATAGAACTTGGAACTACTTGATTGTGTCAATTTACAAAAAGCTAGCACAAACTGTGTTTGATTTAGAGTTCCAACTACATGTATCCATATAGGAGAAAACAGAGTGAAACCTAAAAATTAAAACTGTTACTGCCAACGAAGAGTTTAACCTAGAAGAACGACATTTGGTGAGCCAAGTGGGATTGGGGTCCTGATCATTACCTGAAAGTGTCATGAAGATTGGGTGAAAAAATGTGTGCTGAGATTTCAGGAAACTCATAGTTTTTTGGAAGCTTGGCAACCCCTTTCCATGAAAGTTTTTTGTGCCAGTCTCTGCTTAGGGCTACATCAATAGGAAACAAACCATAGAGATAGAACTTGGAACTCCTTGATTGTGTCAAGTTTCAAAGAGCTAGCACAAACCGTGTTTGATTTAGAGTTCCAACTACATGTATCCATATAGGAGAAAACAGAGTGAAACCTAAAAATTAAAACTGTTACTGCCAACGAACGGTTTAACCTAGAAGAACGAAATTTGGTGAGCCAAGTGGGATTGGGGTTCTGATCATTACCTGAAAGTGTCATCAAGATTGGGTGAAAAAATGTGTGCTGAGATTTCAGGAAACTCGTAGTTTTTTGGAAGCTTGGCAAACCCTTTCCATGAAAGTGATTTGCACCAGTCTCTGCTTAGGGCTACATCAATAGGAAACAAACCATAGAGATAGATCTTGGAACTACTTGGTTGTGTCAAGTTTCAAAGACCTAGCACAAACCGTGTTTGATTTAGAGTTCCAACTATATGTATCCATATAGGAGAAAACAGAGTGAAATCTAAAAATTTAAACTGTTACTGCCAATGAACGGTTTAACCTAGAAGAACGAAATTTGGTGAGCCAAGTGGGATTGGGGTACTTATCATTACCTGAAAGTGTCATCAAGATTGGGTGAAAAAATGTGTGCTGAGATTTCAGGAAACTCGTAGTTTTTTGGAAGCTTGGCAACCCCTTTCCATGAACGTGATTTGCACCAGTCTCTGCTTAGGGCTATATCAATAGGAAAAAAAAAACAGAGGGATAGAACTTGGAACTACTTGATTGTGTCAATTTACAAAGAGCTAGCACAAACTGTGTTTGATTTAGAGTTCCAACTACATGTATCCATATAGGAGAAAACAGAGTGAAACCTAAAAATTAAAACTGTTACTGCCAACGAAGACTTTAACCTAGAAGAACGAAATTTGGTGAGCCAAGTGGGATTGGGGTACTGATCATTACCTGAAAGTGTCATGAAGATTGGGTGAAAAAATGTGTGCTGAGATTTCAGGAAACTCGTAGTTTTTTGGAAGCTTGGCAACCCCTTTCCATGAAAGTTTTTTGTGCCAGTCTCTGCTTAGGGCTACATCAATAGGAAACAAACCATAGAGATAGAACTTGGAACTACTTGATTGTGTCAAGTTTCAAAGAGCTAGCACAAACCGTGTTTGATTTAGAGTTCCAACTACATGTATCCATATAGGAGAAAATAGAGTGAAACCTAAAAATTAAAACTGTTACTGCCAACGAATGGTTTAACCTAGAAGAACGAAATTTGGTGAGCCAAGTGGGATTGGGGTACTGATCATTACCGGAAAGTGTCATCAAAATTGGGTGAAAAAATGTGTGCTGAGATTTCAGGAAACTCGTAGTTTTTTGGAAGCAGGCAACCCCTTTCAATGAATGTGATTTGTGCCAGTCTCTGCTTAGGGCTACATCAATAGGAAACAAACCATAGAGATAGAACTTGGAACTACTTGATTGTGACAAGTTTCAAAGAGCTAGCACAAACCATGTTTGATTTAGAATTCCAACTACTTGTATCCATATAGGAGAAAACAGAGTGAAACCTAAAAATTAAAACTGTTACTGCCAACGAACGGTTTAACCTAGAAGAACGAAATTTGGTGAGCCAAGTGGGATTGAGGTACTGCTCATTACCTGAAAGTGTCATCAAGATTGGGTGAAAAAATGTGTGCTGAGATTTCAGGAAACTCGTAGTTTTTTGGAAGCTTGGCAACCCCTTTCCATAAAAGTGATTTGCGCCAGTCTCTGCATAGGGCTACATCAAATGGAAACAAACCATAGAGATAGAACTTGGAACTACTTTATTGTGACAAGTTTCAAAGAGCTAGCACAAACCGTGTTTGATTTAGAGTTCCAACTACATGTATCCATATAGGAGAAAACAGAGTTAAACCTAAAAATTAAAACTGTTACTGAAAACGAACGGTTTAACATAGAAGAACGAAATTTGGTGAGCCAAGTGGGATTGGGGTACTGATCATTACCTGAAAGTGTCATCAAGATTGGGTGAAAAAATGTGTGCTGAGATTTCAGGAAACTCGTAGTTTTTTGGAAGCTTGGCAACCCCTTTCCATGAAAGTGATTTGCGCCAATCTCTGCTTAGGGCTACATCAATAGGAAACAAACCATAGAGACAGAACTTGGAACTACTTGGTTGTGTCAAGTTTCAAAGAGCTAGCACAAACCGTGTTTGTTTTAGAGGTCCAAATACATGTATCCATATAGGAGAAAACAGAGTGAAACCTAAAAAGTAAAACTGTTACTGCCAATGAACGGTTTAAACTACAAATGAAATTTGGTGAGCCAAGTGGGATTGGGGTACTGATCATTACCTGAAAGTGTCATCAAGATTGGGTGAAAAATGTGTGCTGAGATTTCATGAAACTCGTAGTTTTTTGGAAGCTTGGGAACCCCTTTCCATGAACGTGATTTGCGCCAGTCTCTGCTTAGGGCTATAACAATAGGAAAAAAAAAACATAGAGATAGAACTTGGAACTAATTGATTGTGTCAAGTTACAAAGAGCTAGCACAAACTGTGTTTGATTTAGAGTTCTAACTACATGTATCCATATGGGAGAAAACAGAGTGAAACCTAAAAATTAAAACTGTTACTGCCAACGAACGGTTTATCCTAGAAGAATGAAATTTGGTGAGCCAAGTGGGATTGGGGTACTGATCATTACCTGAAAGTGTCATCAAGATTGGGTGAAAAAATGTGTGCTGAGATTTCAGGAAACTCGTAGTTTTTTGGAAGCTTGGCAACCCCTTTCCATGAAAGTGATTTGCGCCAATCTCTGCTTAGGGCTACATCAATAGGAAACAAACCATAGAGACAGAACTTGGAACTACTTGGTTGTGTCAAGTTTCAAAGAGCTAGCACAAACCGTGTTTGTTTTAGAGGTCCAAATACATGTATCCATATAGGAGAAAACAGAGTGAAACCTAAAAATTAAAACTGTTACTGCCAACGAAGATTTTTACCTAGAAGAACGAAATTTGGTGAGCCAAGTGGGATTGGGGTACTGATCATTACCTGAAAGTGTCATCAAGATTGGGTGAAAAAATGTGTGCTGAGATTTCAGGAAACTCGTAATTTTTTGGAAGCTTGGCAACCCCTTTCCATGAAAGTGATTAGTGCCAGTCTCTGCTTAGGGCTACATCAATAGGAAACAAACCATAGAGATAGAACTTGGAACTACTTGATTGTGCCAAGTTTCAAAGAGCTAGCACACACCGTGTTTGATTTAGGTTCCAACTACATGTATCCATATAGGAGAAAACAGAGTGAAACCTAAAAATTAAAACTGTTACTGAAAAACGAACGGTTTATCCTAGAAGAACGAAATTTGGTGAGCCAAGTGGGATTGGGGTACTGATCATTACCGGAAAGTGTCATCAAGACTGGGTGAAAAAATGTGTGCTGAGATTTCAGGAAACTTGTAGTTTTTTGGAAGCTTGGCAACCACTTTCCATGAAAGTGATTTGCGCCAGTCTCTGCTTAGGGCTACATCAATAGAAAACAAACAATAGTGATAGAACTTGGAACTACTTTATTGTGTCAAGTTTCAAAGAGCTAGCACAAACCGTGTTTGATTTCGAGTTCCAACTACATGTATCCATATAGGAGAAAACAGAGTGAAACCTAAAAATTAAAACTGTTACTGCCAACGAATGGTTTAACCTAGAAGAACGAAATTTGGTGAGCCAAGTGGGATTGGGGTACTGATCATTACCGGAAAGTGTCATCAAGATTGGGTGAAAAAATGTGTGCAGAGATTTCATGAAACTCGTAGTTTTTTGGAAGCAGGCAACCCCTTTCAATGAATGTGATTTGTGCCAGTCTCTGCTTAGGGCTACATCAATAGGAAACAAACCATAGAGATAGAACTTGGAACTACTTGATTGTGTCAAGTTTCAAAGAGCTAGCACAAACCGTGTTTGATTTAGTGTTCCAACTACATGTATCCATATAGGAGAAAACAGAGTGAAACCTAAAAATTAAAACTGTTACTGCCAACGAACGCTTTAATCTAGAAGAACGAAATTTGGTGAGCCAAGTGTGATTGGGATACTGATCATTACCTGAAAGTGTCATCAAGATTGGATGAAAAAATGTGTGCTGAGATTTCAGGAAACTCGTAGTTTTTTGGAAGCTTGGCAACCCCTTTCCATGAAAGTGATTTGCGCCAGTCTCTGCTTAGGGCTACATCAATAGGAAACAAACCATAGAGATAGAACTTGGAACTACTTGATTGTGACAAGTTTCAAAGAGCTAGCAAAAACCATGTTTGATTTAGAATTCCAACTACTTGTATCCATATAGGAGAAAACAGAGTGAAACCTAAAAATTAAAACTGTTACTGCCAACGAACGGTTTAACCTAGAAGAACGAAATTTGGTGAGCCAAGTGGGATTGAGGTACTGATCAGTACCTGAAAGTGTCATCAAGATTGGATGAAAAAATGTGTGCTGAGATTTCAGGAAACTCGTAGTTTTTTGGAAGCTTGGCAACCCCTTTCCATGAAAGTGATTTGCGCCAGTCTCTGCTTAGGGCTACATCAATAGGAAACAAACCATAGAGATAGAACTTGGAACTACTTGATTGTGCCAAGTTTCAAAGAGCTAGCACAAACCGTGTTTGATTTAGAGTTCCAACTACATGTATCCATATAGGAGAAAACAGAGTGAAACCTAAAAATTAAAACTGTTACTGAAAACGAACGGTTTAACCTAGAAGAACGAAATTTGGTGAGCCAAGTGGGATTGGGGTACTGATCATTACCGGAAAGTGTCATCAAGATTGGGTGAACAAATGTGTGCTGAGATTTCAGGAAACTTGTAGTTTTTTGGAAGCTTGGCAACCACTTTCCATGAAAGTGATTTGCGCCAGTCTCTGCTTAGGGCTACATCAATAGGAAACAAACCATAGAGACAGAACATGGAACTACTTTGTTGTGTCAAGTTTCAAAGAGCTAGCACAAACCGTGTTTGATTTCGAGTTCCAACTACATGTATCCATATAGGAGAAAACAGAGTGAAACCTAAAAATTAAAACTATTACTGCCAACGAACGGTTTAACCTAGAAGAACGAAATTTGGTGAGCCAAGTGGGATTGGGTACTGACCATTACCTGAAAGTATTATCAAGATTGGTTGAAAAAATGTGTGCTGAGATTTCAGGAAACTCGTAGTTTTTTGGAAGCTTGGCAACCCATTTCCATGAACATGATTTGCGCCAGTCTCTGCTTAGGGCTATATCAATAGGAAAAAAAAAAAAAACCTAGAGATAGAACTTGGAACTACTTGATTGTGTCAAGTTACAAAGTGCTAGCACAAACTGTGTTTGATTTAGAGTTCCAACTACATGTATCCATATAGGAGAAAACAGAGTGAAACCTAAGAATTAAAACTGTTACTGCCAACGAACGGTTTAACCTAGAAGAACGAAATTTGGTGAGCCAAGTGGGATTGGGGTCCTGATCATTACCTGAAAGTGTCATCAAGATTGGGTGAAAAAATGTGTGCTGAGATTTCAGGAAACTAGTAGTTTTTTGGAAGCTTGGCAACCCCTTTCCATGAAAGTGATTTGCGAGAGTCTCTGCTTATGGCTACATCATTAGGAAACAAACCATAGAGATAGAACTTGGAACTACTTGATTGTGTCAAGTTTCAAAGAGCTAGCACACACCGTGTTTGATTTAGAGTTCCAACTACATGTATCCATATAGGAGAAAACAGTGTGAAACCTAAAAATTAAAACTGTTACTGCCAACGAACGGTTTAACCTAGAAGAACGAAATTTGGTGAGCAAAGTGGGATTGGGGTTCTGATCATTACCTTAAAGTGTGATCAAGATTGGGTGAAAAAATGTGTGCTGAGATTTCAGGAAACTCGTAGTTTTTTGGAAGCTTGGCAACCCCTTTCCATGAACGTGATTTGCGCCAGGCTCTGCTTAGGGCTATATCAATAGGAAAAAAAAAAAAAAACAGAGGGATAGAACTTGGAACTACTTGATTGTGTCAATTTACAAAGAGCTAGCACAAACTGTGTTTGATTTAGAGTTCCAACTACATGTATCCATATAGGAGAAAACAGAGTGAAACCTAAAAATTAAAACTGTTACTGCCAACGAAGTTTAACCTAGAAGAACGAAATTTGGTGAGCCAAGTGGGATTGGGGTACTGATCATTACCTGAAAGTGTCATGAAGATAGGGTGAAAAAATGTGTGCTGAGATTTCAGGAAACTCGTAATTTTTTGGAACTTGCCAACCCCTTTCCATGAAAGTGATTTGTGCCAATCTCTGCTTAGGGCTACATCAATAGGAAACAAACCATAGAGATAGAACTTGGAACTACTTGATTGTGCCAAGTTTCAAAGAGCTAGCACAAACCGTGTTTGATTTAGAGTTCCAACTACATGTATCCATATAGGAGAAAACAGAGTGAAACCTAAAAATTAAAACTGTTACTGAAAAACGAACGGTTTAACCTAGAAGAACGAAATTTGGAGAGCCAAGTGGGATTGGGGTACTGATCATTACCGGAAAGTGTCATCAAGATTGGGTGAAAAAATGTGTGCTGAGATTTCAAGAAACTAGTAGTTTTTTGGAAGCTTGGCAACCCATTTCCATGAAAGTGATTTGCGCCAGGCTCTGCTTAGGGCTATATCAATAGGAAAAAAAAAAAAAAACAGAGGGATAGAACTTGGAACTACTTGATTGTGTCAATTTACAAAGAGCTATCACAAACTGTGTTTGATTTAGAGTTCCAACTACATGTATCCATATAGGAGAAAACAGAGTGAAACCTAAAAATTAAAACTGTTACTGCCAAAGATCGGTTTAACCTAGAAGAACGAAATTTGGTGAGAAAAGTGGGATTGGGGTACTGATCATTACCTGAAAGTGTCATCAAGATTGGGTGAAAAAATGTGTGCTGAGATTTCAGGAAACTCGTAGTTTTTTAAAAGCTTGGCAACCTCTTTCCATGAAAGTGATTTGCGCAAGTCTCTGCTGAGGGCTACATCAATAGGAAACAAACCATAGAGATAGAACTTGGAACTACTTGATTGTGACAAGTTTCAAAAAGCTAGCACAAACTGTGTTTGATTTAGAGTTCCAACTACATGTGTCCCTATAGGAGAAAACAGAGTGAAACCTAAAAATTAAAACTGTTACTGCCAACGAACGGTTTAACCTAGAAGAATGAAATTTGGTGAGCCAAGTGGGATTGGGGTACTGATCATTACCTGAAAGTGTCATGAAGATTGGGTGAAAAAATGTGTTCTGAGATTTCAGGAAACTCATAGTTTTTTGGAAGCTTGGCAACCCATTTTTATGAAAGTGATTTGCGCCAGTCTCTGCTTAGGGCTACATCAATACGAATCAAACCATAGAGATAGAACTTGGAACTACTTGATTGTGTCAAGTTTCAAAGAGCTAGCAAAAACCGTGTTTGATTTAGAGTTCCAACTACATGTATCCATATAGGAGAAAACAGAGTGAAACCTAAAAATTAAAACTATTACTGCCAACGAATGGTTTAACCTAGAAGAACGAAATTTGGTGAGCCAAGTGGGATTGGGTACTGACCATTACCTGAAAGTGTTATCAAGATTGGGTGAAAAAATGTGTGCCGAGATTTCAGGAAACTCGTAGTTTTTTGGAAGCTTGGCAACCCCTTTCCATGAAAGTGATTTGCGCCAGTCTCTGCTTAGGGCTACATCAATAGGTAACAAACCATAGAGATAGAACTTGGAACTACTTGATTCTGACAAGTTTCAAAGAGCTAGCACAAACCATGTTTGATTTAGAGTTCCAACTACTTGTATCCATATAGGAGAAAACAGAGTGAAACGTAAAAATTAAAACTGTTACTGCCAACGAACGGTTTAACCTAGAAGAACGAAATTTGGTGAGCCAAGTGGGATTGGACTACTGATCATTACCTGAAAGTGTCATCAATATTGGTTGAAAAAATGTGTGCTGAGATTTCAGGAAACTCGTAGTTTTTTGGAAGCTTGGCAACCCCTTTCCATGAAAGTGATTTGCCCCAGTCTCTGCTTAGGGCTACATCAATAGGAAACAAACCATAGAGATAGAACTTGGAACTACTTGATTGTGTCAAGTTTCAAAGAGCTAGCACAAACCTTGTTTGATTTAGAGTTCCAACTCCATGTGTCCAATAGGAGAAAACAGAGTGAAACCTAAAAATTAAAACTGTTACTGCCAACCAACGGTTTAACCTAGAAGAACGAAATTTGGTGAGCCAAGTGGGATTGGGGTCCTGATCATTACCTGAAAGTGTCATCAAGATTGGGTGAACAAATGTGTGCTGAGATTTCAGGAAACTCGTAGTTTTTTGGAAGCTTGGCAACCCCTTTCCATGAAAGTGATTTGTGACAGTCTCTGCTTATGGCTACATCAATAGGAAACAAACCATAGAGATAGAACTTGGAACTACTTGATTGTGTCAAGTTTCAAAGAGCTAGCACACACCGTGTTTGATTTAGAGTTCCAACTACATTTATCCATATAGGAGAAAACAGAGTGAAACCTAAAAATTAAAACTGTTACTGCCAACGAACGGTTTAACCTAAAAGAACGAAATTTGGTGAGCAAAGTGGGATTGGGTTTTGATCATTACCTTAATGTGTCATCAAGATTGGGTGAAAAAATGTGTGCTGAGATTTCAGGAAACTCGTAGTTTTTTGGAAGCTTGGCAACCCCTTTCCATGAAAGTGATTTGCGCCAGTCTCTGCTTAGGGCTACATCAATAGGAAACAAACCATAGAGATAGAACTTGGAACTACTTGATTGTGTCAAGTTTCAAAGAGCTAGCACAAACCGTGTTTGATTTAGAGTTTCAACTACATGTATCCATATAGGAGAAAACAGAGTGAAACCTAAAAATTAATACTGTTACTGCAAACGAACCGTTTAACCTAGAAGAACGAAATTTGGTGAGCCAAGTGGGATTGGGGTACTGATCATTACCTGAAAGTGTCATCAAGATTGGGTGAAAAAATGTGTGCTGAGATTTCAGGAATCTCATAGTTTTTTGGAAGCTTGGGAACCCCTTTCCATGAACGTGATTTGCGCCAGTCTCTGCTTAGGGCTATATCAATAGGAAAAAAAAAACATAGAGATAGAACTTGGAACTACTTGATTGTGTCAATTTACAAAGAGCTAGCACAAACAGTGTTTGATTTAGAGTTCCAACTACATGTATCCATATAGGAGAAAACAGAGTGAAACCTAAAAATTAAAACTGTTACAGCCAACGAAGAGTTTAACCTAGAAGAACGAAATTTGGTGAGCCAAGTGGGATTGGGGTACTGATCATTACCTGAAAGTGTCATGAAGATTGGGTGAAAAAATGTGTGCTGAGATTTCAGGAAACTCGTAGTTTTTTTGAAGCTTGGCAACCTCTTTCCATGAAAGTGATTTGTGCCAGTCTCTGCTTAGGGCTACATCAATAGGAAACAAACCACAGAGATAGAACTTGGAACTACTTGATTGTGCCCAGTGTCAAAGAGCTAGCACAAACCGTGTTTGATTTAGAGTTCCAACTACATGTATCCATATAGGAGAAAACAGAGTGAAACCTAAAAATTAAAACTGTTACTGCCAAAGAACGGTTTAATCTAGAAGAACAAAATTTGGTGAGCCAAGTGGGATTGGGGTACTGATCATTACCTGAAAGTGTCATCAATATTGGGTGAAAAAATGTGTGCTGAGATTTCACGAAACTCGTAGTTTTTGGGAAGCTTGGCAACCTCTTTCCATGAAAGTGATTTGCGCCAGTCTCTGCTTAGGGCTACATCAATAGGAAACAAACCATAGAGATAGAACCTGGAACTACTTGATTGTGTCAAGATTCAAAGAGCTAGCACAAACTGTGTTTGATTTAGAGTTCCATCTACAGGCATCCATATAGGAGACAACAGAGTGAAACCTAAAAATTAAAACTGTTACTGCCAACAATCGGTTTAACCTAGAAGAACGAAATTTGGTGAGCCAAGTGTGATTGGGGTCCTGATCATTACCTGAAAGTGTCATGAAGATTGGGTGAAAAAATGTGTGCTGAGATTTCAGGAAACTCGTAGTTTTTTGGAAGCTTGGCAACCCCTTTCCATGAACGTGATTTGCGCCAGGCTCTGCTTAGGGCTATATCAATAGGAAAAAAAAAACATAGAGATAGAACTTGGAACTACTTGATTGTGTCAATTTACAAAGAGCTAACACAAACTGTGTTTGATTTAGAGTTCCAACTACATGTATCCATATAGGAGAAAACAGAGTGAAACCTAAAAATTAAAACTGTTACAGCCAACGAAGAGTTTAACCTAGAAGAACGAAATTTGGTGAGCCAAGTGGGATTGGGTACTGACCATTACCTGAAAGTGTCATCAAGATTGGGTGACAAAATGTGTGCTGAGATTTCAGGAAACTCGTAGTTTTTTGGAAGCTTGGCAACCACTTTCCATGAAAGTGATTTGCGCCAATCTCTGCTTAGGGCTACATCAATAGGAAACAAACCATAGAGATAGAACTTGGAACTACTTGGTTGTGTCAAGTTTCAAAGAGCTAGCACAAACCGTGTTTGATTTAGTGTTCCAAGTACATGTATCCATATAGGAGAAAACAGAGTGAAACCTAAAAATTAAAATTGTTACTGCCAATGAACGGTTTAACCTAGAAGAACGAAATCTGGTGAGCCAAGTGGGATTGGGGTACTGATCATTACCTGAAAGTGTCATCAAGATTGGGTGAAAAAATGTGTGCTGAGATTTCAGGAAACTCGTAGTTTTTTGGAAGCTTGGGAACCCCTTTCCATGAACGTGATTTGCGCCAGTCTCTGCTTAGGGCTATACCAATAGGAAAAAAAAAACCTAGAGATAGAACTTGGAACTACTTGATTGTGTCAAGTTACAAAGAGCTAGCACAAACTGTGTTTGATTTAGAGTTCCAACTACATGTATCCATATAGGAGAAAACAGAGTGAAACCTAAAAATTAAAACTGTTACTGCCAACGAACGGTTTAACCTAGAAAAACGAAATTTGGTGAGCCAAGTGGGATTGGGGTCCTGATCATTACCTGAAAGTGTCATCAAGATTGGGTGAAAAAATGTGTGCTGAGATTTCAGGAAACTCGTAGTTTTTTGGAAGCTTGGCAACCCCTTTCCATGAAAGTGATTTGCGACAGTCTCTGCTTATGGCTACATCAATAGGAAACAAACCATAGAGATAGAACTTGGAACTAATTGATTGTGTCAAGTTTCAAAGAGCTAGCACAAACCGTGTTTGATTTAGTGTTCCAACTACATGTATCCATATAGGAGAAAACAGAGTGAAACATAAAAATTAAAACAGTTACTGCCAACGAACGGTTTAATCTAGAAGAACGAAATTTGGTGAGCCAAGTGTGATTGGGATACTGATCATTACCTGAAAGTGTCATCAAGATTGGTTGAAAAAATGTGTGCTGAGATTTCAGAAAACTCGTAGTTTTTTGGAAGCTTGGCAACCCCTTTCCATGAAAGTGTTTTGCGCCAGTCTCTGCTTACGGCTACATCAATAGGAAACAAACAATAGAGATAGAACTTGGAACTACTTTATTGTGTCAAGTTTCAAAGAGCTAGCAGAAACCATGTTTGATTTAGAGTTCCAACTAATTGTATCCATATAAGAGAAAACAGAGTGAAACCTAAAAATTAAGACTGTTACTGCCAAAGATCGGTTTAACCTAGAAGAACGAAATTTGGTGAGAAAAGTGGGATTGGGGTACTGATCATTACCTGAAAGTGTCATCAAGATTGGGTGAAAAAATATGTGCTGAGATTTCAGGAAACTCGTAGTTTTTTAAAAGCTTGGCAACCTCTTTCCATGAAAGTGATTTGCGCAAGTCTCTGCTTAGGGCTACATCAATAGGAAACAAACCATAGAGATAGAACTTGCAAATACCTGATTGTGACATGTTTCAAAGAGCTAGCAGAAACCATGTTTGATTTAGAGTTCCAACTAATTGTATCCATATAAGAGAAAACAGAGTGAAAACTAAAAATTAAAACTGTTACTGCCAACGAACGGTTTAACCTAGAAGAACGATATTTGGTGAGCCAAGTGAAATTGGGATACTGATCATTACCTGAAAGTGTCATCAAGATTGGGTGAAAAAATGTGTGCTGAGATTTCAGGAAACTCGTAGTTTTTTGGAAGATTGTCAACCCCTTTCCATGAAAGTGATTTCCGCCAGTCTCTGCTTAGGGCTACATCAATAGGAAACAAACCATAGAGATAGAACTTGGAACTACTTGGTTGTGTCAAATTTCAAAGAGCTAGCACAAACCGTGTTTGTTTTAGAGTTCCAAATACATGTATCCATATAGGAGAAAACAGAGTGAATCCTAAAAAGTAAAACTGTTAGTGCCAATGAACGGTTTAACCTAGAAACGAAATTTGGTGAGCCAAGTGGGATTGTGGTACTGATCATTACCTGAAAGTGTCATCAAGATTGGGTCAAAAAATGTGTGCTGAGATTTCAGGAAACTCGTAGTTTTTTGGAAGCTTGGGAACCCCTTTCCATGAACGTGATTTGCGCCAGTCTCTGCTTAGGGCTATAACAATAGAAAAAAAAAAAACATAGAGATAGAACTTGGAACTACTTGATTGTGTCAAGTTACAAAGAGCTAGCACAAACTGTGTTTGATTTAGAGTTCCAACTACATGTATCCATATAGGAGAAAACAGAGTGAAACCTAAAATTTAAAACTGTTACTGCCAACGAACGGTTTAACCTAGAAGAACAAAATTTGGTGAGCCAAGTGGGATTGTGGTACTGATCATTACCTGAAAGTGTCATCAAGATTGGGTGAAAAAATGTGTGCTGAGATTTCAGGAAACTCGTAGTTTTTTGGTAGCTTGGCAACCTCTTTCCATGAAAGTGATTTGCGCAAGTCTCTGCTTAGGGCTACATCAATAGGAAACAAACCATAGAGATAGAACTTGGAACTACTTGATTGTGACAAGTTTCAAAGAGCTAGCACACACCAAGTTTGATTTAGAGTTCCAACTACTTGTATCCATATAGGAGAAAACAGAGTGAAACCTAAAAATTAAAACTGTTACTGCCAACGAACGGTTTAACCTTGAAGAACGAAATTTGGTGAGCCAAGTGGGAATGGGGTACTGATCATTACCTGAAAGTGTTATCAAGATTGGGTGAAAAAATGTGTGCTGATATTACAGGAAACTCGTAGTTTTTTGGAAGCTTGGCAACCCCTTTCCATGAAAGTGATATGCGCCAATCTCTGCTTAGGGCTACATCAATAGGAAACAAACCATAGAGATAGAACTTGGAACTACTTGGTTGTGTCAAGTTTCAAAGAGCTAGCACAAACCGTGTTTGTTTAGAGTTCAAAATACATGTATCCATATAGGAGAAAAGAGAGTGAAACCTAAAAAGTAAAACTGTTACTGCCAATGAACAGTTTAAACTAGAAACGAAATTTGGTGAGCCAAGTGGGATTGGGGTACTGATCATTACCTGAAAGTGTCAAGAAGATTGGGTGAAAAAATGTGTGCTGAGATTTCAGGAAACTCGTAGTTTTTTGGAAGCTTGGGAACCCCTTTCCATGAACGTGATTTGCGCCAGTCTCTGCTTAGGGCTATAACAATAGGAAAAAAAAAACATAGAGATAGAACTTGGAACTACTTGATTGTGTCAAGTTACAAAGAGCTAGCACAAACTGTGTTTGATTTAGAGTTCCAACTACTTGTATCCATATAGGAGAAAACAGAGTGAAACCTAAAAATTAAAACTGTTACTGCCAACGAACGGTTTAACCTAGAAGAACGAAATTTGGTGAGCCAAGTGGGAATGGGGTACTGATCATTACCTGAAAGTGTTATCAAGATTGGGTGAAAAAATGTGTGCTGATATTACAGGAAACTCGTAGTTTTTTGGAAGCTTGGCAACCCCTTTCCATGAAAGTGATTTGCGACAGTCTCTGCTTATGGCTACATCAATAGGAAGCAAACCATAGACATAGAACTTGGAACTACTTGATTGTGTCAAGTTTCAAAGAGCTAGCACAAACCGTGTTTGATTTAGAGTTCCAACTACATGTATCCATATAGGAGAAAACAGAGTGAAACCTAAAAATTAAAACTGTTACTGCCAACGAACGGTTTAACCTAGAAGAACGAAATTTGGTGAGCCAAGTGGGATTGGGGTTCTGATCATTACCTTAAATGTCATCAAGATTGGGTGAAAAAATGTGTGCTGAGATTTCAGGAAACTCGTAGTTTTTTGGAAGCTTGGCAACCCATTTCCATGAAAGTGATTTGCGCCAGTCTCTGCTTAGGGCTACATCAATAGGAAACAAACCATAGAGATAGAACTTGGAACTACTTGATTGTGCCAAGTTTCAAAGAGCTAGCACAAACCGTGTTTGATTTAGAGTTCCAACTACATGTATCCATATAGGAGAAAACAGAGTGAAACCTAAAAATTAAAACTGTTACTGCCAACGAACGGTTTAACCTAGAAGAACGAAATTTGGTGAGCCAAGTGGGATTGTGGTACTGATCATTACCGGAAAGTGTCATCAAGATTGGGTGAAAAAATGTGTGCTGAGATTTCAGGAAACTCGTAGTTTTTTGGAAGCAGGCAACCCCTTTCAATGAATGTGATTTGTGCCAGTCTCTGCTTAGGGCTACATCAATAGGAAACAAACCATAGAGATAGAACTTGGAACTCCTTGATTGTGTCAAGTTTCAAAGAGCTAGCACAAACCGTGTTTGATTTAGTGTTCCAACTACATGTATCCATATAGGAGAAAACAGAGTGAAACCTAAAATTTAAAACTGTTACTGCCAACGAACGGTTTAATCTAGAAGAACGAAATTTGGTGAGCCAAGCGTGATTGGGATACTGATCATTACCTGAAAGTGTCATCAAGATTGGGTGAAAAAATGTGTGCTGAGATTTCAGGAAACTCGTAGTTTTTTGGAAGCTTGGCAACCCCTTTCCATGAAAGTGATTTGCACTAGTCTCTGCTTAGGGCTACATCAATTGGAAACAAACAATAGAGATAGAACTTGGAACTACTTTATTGTGTCAAGTTTCAAAGAGCTAGCACAAACCATGTTTGATTTAGAGTTCCAACTACTTGTATCCATATAGGAGAAAACAGAGTGAAACCTAAAAATTAAAACTGTTACTGCCAACGAACGGTTTAACCTAGAAGAACGAAATTTGGTGAGCCAAGTGGGATTGGGGTACTGATCATTACCTGAAAGTGTCATCAAGATTGGGTGAAAAAATGTGTGCTGAGATTTCAGGAAACTCGTAGTTTTTTGGAAGCTTGGCAACCCCTTTCCATGAAAGTGATTTGCGCCAATCTCTGCTAGGTTTAACCTAGAAGAACGAAATTTGGTGAGCCAATTGGGATTGGGGTACTGATCATTACCTGAAAGTGTCATCAAGATTGGGTGCAAAAATGTGTGCTGAGATTTCAGGAAACTCGTAGTTTTTTGGAAGCTCGGGAACCCCTTTCCATGAACGTGATTTGCGCCAGTCTCTGCTTAGGGCTATATCAATAGGAAAAAAAAAAAACCTAGAGATAGAACTTGGAACTACTTGATTGTGTCAAGTTACAAAGAGCTAGCACAAACTGTGTTTGATTTAGAGTTCCAACTACATGTATCCATATAGGAGAAAACAGAGTGAAACATAAAATTAAAACTGTTACTGCCAACGAACGGTTTAACCTAGAAGAACGAAATTTGGTGAGCCAAGTGCGATTGGAGTTCTGATCATTACCTGAAAGTGTCATCAAGATTGGGTGAAAAAATGTGTGCTGAGATTTCAGGAAACTCGTAGTTTTTTGGAAGCTTGGCAACCCCTTTCCATGAAAGTGATTTACGCCAGTCTCTGCTTAGGATTACATCAATAGGAAACAAACCATAGAGATAGAACTTGGAACTACTTGATTGTGTCAAGTTTCAAAGAGCTAGCACAAACCGTGTTTGATTTAGAGTTCCAACTACATGTATCCATAAAGGAGAAAACAGAGTGAAACCTAAAAATTAAAACTGTTACTGCCAACGAACGGTTTAACCTAGAAGAACGAAATTTGGTGAGCCAAGTGGGATTGGGGTTCTGATCATTACCTGAAAGTGTCATCAAGATTGGGTGAAAAAATGTGTGCTGAGATTTCAGGAAACTCGTAGTTTTTTGGAAGCTTGGCAAACCCTTTCCATGAAAGTGATTTGCACCAGTCTCTGCTTAGGGCTACATCAATAGGAAACAAACCATAGAGATAGAACTTGGAACTACTTGGTTGTGTCAAGTTACAAAGAGCTAGCACAAACTGTGTTTGATTTAGAGTTCCAACTACATGTATCCATAAAGTAGAAAACAGAGTGAAACCTAAAAATTAAAACTGTTACTGCCAACGAACGGTTTAACCTAGAAGAACGAAATTTGATGAGCCAAGTGGGATTGGGGTACTGATCATTACCTGAAAGTGTCATCAAGATTGGGTGAAAAAATGTGTGCTGAGATTTCAGGAAACTCGTAGTTTTTTGGAAGCTTGGCAACCACTTTCCATTAAAGTGATTTGCGCCAGTCTCTGCTTAGGGCTGCATCAATAGGAAACAAACCATAGAGATAGAACTTGGAACTACTTGATTGTGACAAGTTTAAAAGAGCTAGCACAAACCGTGTTTGATTTAGAGTTCCAACTACATGTATCCATATAAGAGAAAACAGAGTGAAACCTAAAAATTAAAACTGTTTCTGCCAACGAACGGTTTAACCTAGAAGAACGAAATTTGGTGAGCCAAGTGGGATTGGGGTACTGATCATTACCTGAAAGTGTCATCAAGATTGGGTGAAAAAATGTGTGCTGAGATTTCAGGAAACTCATAGTTTTTTGGAAGCTTGGCAACCCCTTTCCATGAACGTGATTTGCGCCAGTCTCTGCTTAGGGCTATATCAATAGGAAAAAAAAAACATAGAGATAGAACTTTGAACTACTTGATTGTGTCAATTTACTAAGAGCTAGCACAAACTGTGTTTTATTTAGAGTTCCAACTACATGTATCCATATAGGAGAAAACAGAGTGAAACCTAAAAATTAAAACTGTTACTGCCAACGAACGGTTTAACCTAGAAGAACGAAATTTGGTGAGCCAAGTGGGACTGGGGTTCTGATCATTACCTGAAAGTGTCATCAAGATTGGGTGAAAAAATGTGTGCTGAGATTTCAGGAAACTCGTAGTTTTTTGGAAGCTTGGCAACCTCTTTCCATGAAAGTGATTTGTGCCAGTCTCTGCATAGGGCTACATCAATAGGAAACAAACCATAGAGATAGAACTTGGAACTACTTGATTGTGCCAAGTTTCAAAGAGCTAGCACAAACCGTGTTTGATTTAGAGTTCCAACTACATGTATCCATATAGAAGAAAACAGAGTGAAACCTAAAAATTAAAACTGTTACTGCCAACGAACGGTTTAACCTAGAAGAACGAAATTTGGTGAGCCAAGTGGGATTGTGGTACTGATCATTACCGGAAAGTGTCATCAAGATTGGGTGAAAAAATGTGTGCTGAGATTTCAGAAAACTCGTAGTTTTTTGGAAGCAGGCAACCCCTTTCAATGAATGTGATTTGTTACAGTCTCTGCTTAGGGCTACATCAATAGGAAACAAACCATAGAGATAGAACTTGGAACTCCTTGATTGTGTCAAGTTTCAAAGAGCTAGCACAAACCGTGTTTGATTTAGTGTTCCAACTACATGTATCCATATAGGAGAAAACAGAGTGAAACCTAAAAACTAAAACTGTTACTGCCAACGAACGGTTTAATCTAGAAGAACGAAATTTGGTGAGCCAAGTGTGATTGGGATACTGATCATTACCTGAAAGTGTCATCAAGATTGGGTGAAAAAATGTGTGCTGAGATTTCAGGAAACTCGTAGTTTTTTGGAAGCTTGGCAACCCCTTTCCATGAAAGTGATTTGCACCAGTCTCTGCTTAGGGCTACATCAATTGGAAACAAACAATAGAGATAGAACTTGGAACTACTTTATTGTGTCAAGTTTAAAGAGCTAGCACAAACCATGTTTGATTTAGAGTTCCAACTACATGTATCCATATAGGAGAAAACAGAGTGAAACCTAAAAATTAAAACTGTTACTGCCAACGAACGGTTTAACCTAGAAGAACGAAATTTGGTGAGCCAAGTGGGATTGGGGTACTGATCATTACTTGAAAGTGTCATCAAGATTGGGTGAAAAAATGTGTGCTGAGATTTCAGGAAACTCGTAGTTTTTTGGAAGCTTGGCAACCCCTTTCCATGAAAGTGATTTGCGCCAGTCTCTGCTTAGGGGTACATCAATAGGAAACAAACCATAGAGATAGAACTTGGAACTACTTGATTGTGGCAAGTTTCAAAGAGCTAGCACAAACTGTGTTTGATTTAGAGTTCCAACTACATGTATCCATATAGGAGAAAACAGAGTGAAACCTAAAAATTAAAACTGTTACTGCCAACGAACGGCTTAACCTAGAAGAACGAAATTTGGTGAGCCAAGTGGGATTGGGGTACTGATCATTAACTGAAAGTGTTATCAAGATTGGGTGAAAAAATGTGTGCTGAGATTTCAGGAAACTCGTAGTTTTTTGGAAGCTTGGCAACCCCTTTCCATGAAAGTGATTTGCGCCAATCTCTGCTTAGGGGTACATCAATAGGAAACAAACCATAGAGATAGAACCTGGAACTACTTGGTTGTGTCAAGTTACAAAGAGCTAGCACAAACTGTGTTTGATTTAGAGTTCCAAATACATGTATCCATATAGGAGAAAACAGAGTGAAACCTAAAAATTAAAACTGTTACTGCCAACGAACGGTTTAACCAAGAAGAACGAAATTTGATGAGCCAAGTGGGATTCGGGTACTGATCATTACCTGAAAGTGTCATCAAGGTTGGGTGAAAAAATGTGTGCTGAGATTTCAGGAAACTCGTAGTTTTTTGTAAGCTTGGCAACCACTTTCCATTAAAGTGATTTGCGCCAGTCTCTGCTTAGGGCTACATCAATAGGAAACAAACCATAGAGATAGAACTTGGAACTACTTGATTGTGACAAGTTTCAAAGAGCTAGCACAAACCGTGTTTGATTTAGAGTTCCAACTACATGTATCCATATAAGAGAAAACAGAGTGAAACCTAAAAATGAAAACTGTTACTGCCAACGAACGGTTTAACATAGAAGAACGAAATTTGGTGAGCCAAGTGGGATTGGGGTTCTGATCATTACCTGAAAGTGTTATCAAGATTGGGTGAAAAAATGTGTGCTGAGATTTCAGGAAACTCGTAGTTTTTTGGAAGCTTGGCAACCCCTTTCCATGAAAGTGATTTGCGCCAACCCCTTTCCATGAAAGTGATTTGCGCCAATCTCTGCTAGGTTTAAACTAGAAGAACGAAATTTGGTGAGCCAAGTGGGATTGGGGTACTGATCATTACCTGAAAGTGTCATCAAGATTGGGTGCAAAAATGTGTGCTGAGATTTCAGGAAACTCGTAGTTTTTTGGAAGCTCGGGAACCCCTTTCCATGAACGTGATTTGTGCCAGTCTCTGCTTAGGGCTATATCAATAGGAAAAAAAAACCTAGAGATAAAACTTGGAACTACTTGATTGTGTCAAGTTACAAAGAGCTAGCACAAACTGTGTTTGATTTAGAGTTCCAACTACATGTATCCATATAGGAGAAAACAGAGTGAAACCTAAAAATTAAAACTGTTACTGCCAACGAACGGTTTAACCTAGAAGAACGAAATTTGGTGAGCCAAGTGGGATTGGGGTTCTGATCATTACCTTAAAGTGTCATCAAGATTGGTTGAAAAAATGTGTGCTGAGATTTCAGGAAACTCGTAGTTTTTTGGAAGCTTGGCAACCCCTTTCCTTGAAAGTGATTTGCGCCAGTCTCTGCTTAGGGCTACATCAATAGGAAATAAAACATAGAGCTAGAACTTGGAACTACTTGATTGTGTCAAGTTTCAAAGAGCTACCAGAAACCGTGTTTGATTTAGAGTTCCAACTACATGTATCCATAAAGGAGAAAACAGAGTGAAACCTAAAAATTAAAACTGTTACTGCCAACGAACGGTTTAACCTAGAAGAACGAAATTTGGTGAGCCAAGTGGGATTGGGGTTCTGATCATTACCTGAAAGTGTCATCAAGATTGGGTGAAAAAATGTGTGCTGAGATTTCAGGAAACTCGTAGTTTTTTGGAAGCTTGGCAAACCCTTTCCATGAAAGTGATTTGCACCAGTCTCTGCTTAGGGCTACCTCAATAGGAAACAAACCATAGAGATAGAACTTGGAACTACTTGATTGTGTCAAGTTTCAAAGAGCTAGCACAAACCGTGTTTGATTTAGAGTTCCAACTACATGTATCCATAAAGGAGAAAACAGAGTGAAACCTAAAAATTAAAACTGTTACTGCCAATGAACGGTTTAACCTAGAAGAACGAAATTTGGTGAGCCAAGTGGGATTGGGGTTCTGATCATTACCTGAAAGTGTCATCAAGATTGGGTGAAAAAATGTGTGCTGAGATTTCAGGAAACTCGTAGTTTTTTGGAAGCTTGGCAAACCCTTTCCATGAAAGTGATTTGCACCAGTCTCTGCTTAGGGCTACATCAATAGGAAACAAACCATAGAGATAGAACTTGGAACTACTTGGTTGTGTCAAGTTTCAAAGACCTAGCAGAAACCGTGTTTGATTTAGAGTTCCAACTATATGTATCCATATAGGAGAAAACAGAGTGAAACCTAAAAATTAAAACTGTTACTGCCAATGAACGGTTTAACCTAGAAGAACGAAATTTGGTGAGCCAAGTCGGATTGGGGAACTGATCTTTACCTGAAAGTGTCATCAAGATTGGGTGAAAAAATGTGTGCTGAGATTTCAGGAAACTTATAGTTTTTTGGAAGCTTGGCAACCCTTTTCCATGAAGGTGATTTGCGCCAGTCTCTGCTTAGGGCTATATCAATAGGAAAAAAAAAAAAAATAGAGATAGAACTTGGAACTACTTGATTGTGTCAATTTTCAAAGAGCTAGCACAAACTGTGTTTGAATTAGAGTTCCAACTACATGTATCCATATAGGAGAAAACAGAGTGAAACCTAAAAATTAAAACTGTTACAGCCAACGAAGAGTTTAACCTAGAAGAACGAAATTTGGTGAGCCAAGTGGGATTGGGGTACTGATCATTACCTGAAAGTGTCATGAAGATTGGGTGAAAAAATGTGTGCTGAGATTTCAGGAAACTCGTAGTTTTTGGAAGCTTGGCAACCTCTTTCCATGAAAGTGATTTGTGCCAGTCTCTGCTTAGGCCTACATCAATAGGAAACAAACCATAGAGATAGAACTTGGAACTACTTGATTGTGCCAAGTTTCAAAGAGCTAGCACAAACCGTGTTTGATTTAGAGTTCCAACTACATGTATCCATATAGAAGAAAACAGAGTGAAACCTAAAAATTAAAACTGTTACTGCCAACGAATGGTTTAACCTAGAAGAACGAAATTTGGTGAGCCAAGTGGGATTGTGGTACTGATCATTACCTTAAAGTGTGATCAAGATTGGGTGAAAAAATGTGTGCTGAGATTTCAGGAAACTCGTAGTTTTTTGGAAGCTTGGCAACCCCTTTCCATGAACGTGATTTGCGCCAGGCTCTGCTTAGGGCTATATCAATAGGAAAAAAAAAAAAAAACAGAGGGATAGAACTTGGAACTACTTGATTGTGTCAATTTACAAAGAGCTAGCACAAACTGTGTTTGATTTAGAGTTCCAACTACATGTATCCATATAGGAGAAAACAGAGTGAAACCTAAAAATTAAAACTGTTACTGCCAACGAAGTTTAACCTAGAAGAACGAAATTTGGTGAGCCAAGTGGGATTGGGGTACTGATCATTACCGGAAAGTGTCATGAAGATAGGGTGAAAAAATGTGTGCTGAGATTTCAGGAAACTCATAATTTTTTGGAACTTGCCAACCCCTTTCCATGAAAGTGATTTGTGCCAGTCTCTGCTTAGGGCTACATCAATAGGAAACAAACCATAGAGATAGAACTTGGAACTACTTGATTGTGCCAAGTTTCAAAGAGCTAGCACAAACCGTGTTTGATTTAGAGTTCCAACTACATGTATCCATATAGGAGAAAACAGAGTGAAACCTAAAAATTAAAACTGTTACTGAAAAACGAACGGTTTAACCTAGAAGAACGAAATTTGGAGAGCCAAGTGGGATTGGGGTACTGATCATTACCGGAAAGTGTCATCAAGATTGGGTGAAAAAATGTGTGCTGAGATTTCAGGAAACTAGTAGTTTTTTGGAAGCTTGGCAACCCATTTCCATGAAAGTGATTTGCGCCAGGCTCTGCTTAGGGCTATATCAATAGAAAAAAAAAAAAAAAAAAACAGAGGGATAGAACTTGGAACTACTTGATTGTGTCAATTTACAAAGAGCTATCACAAACTGTGTTTGATTTAGAGTTCCAACTACATGTATCCATATAGGAGAAAACAGAGTGAAACCTAAAAATTAAAACTGTTACTGCCAAAGATCGGTTTAACCTAGAAGAACGAAATTTGGTGAGAAAAGTGGGATTGGGGTACTGATCATTACCTGAAAGTGTCATCAAGATTGGGTGAAAAAATGTGTGCTGAGATTTCAGGAAACTCGTAGTTTTTTAAAAGCTTGGCAACCTCTTTCCATGAAAGTGATTTGCGCAAGTCTCTGCTGAGGGCTACATCAATAGGAAACAAACCATAGAGATAGAACTTGGAACTACTTGATTGTGACAAGTTTCAAAAAGCTAGCACAAACTGTGTTTGATTTAGAGTTCCAACTACATGTGTCCCTATAGGAGAAAACAGAGTGAAACCTAAAAATTAAAACTGTTACTGCCAACGAACGGTTTAACCTAGAAGAATGAAATTTGGTGAGCCAAGTGGGATTGGGGTACTGATCATTACCTGAAAGTGTCATGAAGATTGGGTGAAAAAATGTGTTCTGAGATTTCAGGAAACTCATAGTTTTTTGGAAGCTTGGCAACCCATTTTTATGAAAGTGATTTGCGCCAGTCTCTGCTTAGGGCTACATCAATACGAATCAAACCATAGAGATAGAACTTGGAACTACTTGATTGTGTCAAGTTTCAAAGAGCTAGCAAAAACCGTGTTTGATTTAGAGTTCCAACTACATGTATCCATATAGGAGAAAACAGAGTGAAACCTAAAAATTAAAACTATTACTGCCAACGAATGGTTTAACCTAGAAGAACGAAATTTGGTGAGCCAAGTGGGATTGGGTACTGACCATTACCTGAAAGTGTTATCAAGATTGGGTGAATAAATGTGTGCCGAGATTTCAGGAAACTCGTAGTTTTTTGGAAGCTTGGCAACCCCTTTCCATGAAAGTGATTTGCGCCAGTCTCTGCTTAGGGCTACATCAATAGGTAACAAACCATAGAGATAGAACTTGGAACTACTTGATTGTGACAAGTTTCAAAGAGCTAGCACAAACCATGTTTGATTTAGAGTTCCAACTACTTGTATCCATATAGGAGAAAACAGAGTGAAACCTAAAAATTAAAACTGTTACTGCCAACGAACGGTTTAACCTAGAAGAACGAAATTTGGTGAGCCAAGTGGGATTGGACTACTGATCATTACCTGAAAGTGTCATCAATATTGGTTGAAAAAATGTGTGCTGAGATTTCAGGAAACTCGTAGTTTTTTGGAAGCTTGGCAACCCCTTTCCATGAAAGTGATTTGCCCCAGTCTCTGCTTAGGGCTACATCAATAGGAAACAAACCATAGAGATAGAACTTGGAACTACTTGATTGTGTCAAGTTTCAAAGAGCTAGCACAAACCTTGTTTGATTTAGAGTTCCAACTCCATGTATCCAATAGGAGAAAACAGAGTGAAACCTAAAAATTAAAACTGTTACTGCCAACCAACGGTTTAACCTAGAAGAACGAAATTTGGTGAGCCAAGTGGGATTGGGGTCCTGGTCATTACCTGAAAGTGTCATCAAGATTGGGTGAACAAATGTGTGCTGAGATTTCAGGAAACTCGTAGTTTTTTGGAAGCTTGGCAACCCCTTTCCATGAAAGTGATTTGTGACAGTCTCTGCTTATGGCTACATCAATAGGAAACAAACCATAGAGATAGAACTTGGAACTACTTGATTGTGTCAAGTTTCAAAGAGCTAGCACACACCGTGTTTGATTTAGAGTTCCAACTACATTTATCCATATAGGAGAAAACAGAGTGAAACCTAAAAATTAAAACTGTTACTGCCAACGAACGGTTTAACCTAGAAGAACGAAATTTGGTGAGCAAAGTGGGATTGGGGTTCTGATCATTATCTGAAAGTGTTATCAAGATTGGGTGAAAAAATGTGTGCTGAGATTTCAGGAAACTCGTAGTTTTTTGGAAGCTTGGCAACCCCTTTCCATGAAAGTGATTTGCGCCAACCCCTTTCCATGAAAGTGATTTGCGCCAATCTCTGCTAGGTTTAAACTAGAAGAACGAAATTTGGTGAGCCAAGTTGGATTGGGGTACTGATCATTACCTGAAAGTGTCATCAAGATTGGGTGCAAAAATGTGTGCTGAGATTTCAGGAAACTCGTAGGTTTTTGGAAGCTCGGGAACCCCTTTCCATGAACGTGATTTGTGCCAGTTTCTTCTTAGGGCTATATCAATAGGAAAAAAAAACCTAGAGATAGAACTTGGAACTACTTGATTGTGTCAAGTTACAAAGAGCTAGCACAAACTGTGTTTGATTTAGAGTTCCAACTACATGTATCCATATAGGAGAAAACAGAGTGAAACCTAAAAATTAAAACTGTTACTGCCAACGAACGGTTTAACCTAGAAGAACGAAATTTGGTGAGCCAAGTGGGATTGGGGTCCTGATCATTACCTGAAAGTGTCACCAAGATTGGGTGAAAAAATGTGTGCTGAGATTTCAGGAAACTCGTAGTTTTTTGGAAGCTTGGAAACCCCTTTCCATGAAAGTGATTTGCGACAGTCTCTGCTTATGGCTACATCAATAGGAAACAAACCATAGAGATAGAACTTGGAACTACTTGATTGTGTCAAGTTTCAAAGAGCTAGCACAAACCGTGTTTGATTTAGAGTTCCAACTACATGTATCCATATAGGAGAAAACAGAGTGAAACCTAAAAATTAAAACTGTTACTGCCAACGAACGGTTTAACCTAGAAGAACGAAATTTGGTGAGCCAAGTGGGATTGGGGTTCTGATCATTACCTGAAAGTGTCATCAAGATTGGGTGAAAAAATGTGTGCTGAGATTTCAGGAAACTCGTAGTTATTTGGAAGCTTGGCAAACCCTTTCCATGAAAGTGATTTGCACCAGTCTCTGCTTAGGGCTACATCAATAGGAAACAAACCATAGAGATAGAACTTGGAACTACTTGATTGTGTCAAGTTTCAAAGAGCTAGCACAAACCGTGTTTGATTTAGAGTTCCAACTACATGTATCCATAAAGGAGAAAACAGAGTGAAACCTAAAAATTAAAACTGTTACTGCCAACGAACGGTTTAACCTAGAAGAACGAAATTTGGTGAGCCAAGTGGGATTGGGGTTCTGATCATTACCTGAAAGTGTCATCAAGATTGGGTGAAAAAATGTGTGCTGAGATTTCAGGAAACTCGTAGTTTTTTGGAAGCTTGGCAAACCCTTTCCATGAAAGTGATTTGCACCAGTCTCTGCTTAGGGCTACATCAATAGAAAACAAACCATAGAGATAGAACTTGGAACTACTTGGTTGTGTCAAGTTTCAAAGACCTAGCAGAAACCGTGTTTGATTTAGAGTTCCAACTACATGTATCCATATAGGAGAAAACAGAGTGAAACCTAAAAATTAAAACTGTTACTGCCAATGAACGGTTTAACCTAGAAGAACGAAATTTGGTGAGCCAAGTCGGATTGGGGTACTGATCATTACCTGAAAGTGTCATCAAGATTGGGTGAAAAAATGTGTGCTGAGATTTCAGGAAACTCATAGTTTTTTGGAAGCTTGGCAACCCCTTTCCATGAACGTGATTTGCGCCAGTCTCTGCTTAGGGCTATATCAATAGGAAAAAAAAAAACATAGAGATAGAACTTTGAACTACTTGATTGTGTCAATTTACTAAGAGCTAGCACAAACTGTGTTTGATTTAGAGTTCCAACTACATGTATCCATATAGGAGAAAACAGAGTGAAACCTAAAAATTAAAAATGTTACAGCCAAGGAAGAGTTTAACCTAGAAGAACGAAATTTCGTGAGCCAAGTGGGATTGGGGTACTGATCATTACCTGAAAGTGTCATGAAGATTGGGTGAAAAAATGTGTGCTGAGATTTCAGGAAACTCGTAGTTTTTTGGAAGCTTGGCAACCCCTTTCCATGAAAGTGATTTGTGCCAGTCTCTGCTTAGGGCTACATCAATAGGAAACAAACCATAGAGATAGAACATGGAACTACTTGATTGTGCCAAGTTTCAAAGAGCTAGCACAAACCGTGTTTGATTTAGAGTTCCAACTACATGTATCCATATAGGAGAAAACAGAGTGAAACCTAAAAATTAAAACTGTTACTGCCAACGAACGGTTTAACCTAGAAGAACGAAATTTGGTGAGCCAAGTGGGATTGTGGTACTGATCATTACCGGAAAGTGTCATCAAGATTGGGTGAAAAAATGTGTGCTGAGATTCCAGAAAACTCGTAGTTTTTTGGAAGCAGGCAACCCCTTTCAATGAATGTGATTTGTGCCAGTCTCTGCTTAGGGCTACATCAATAGGAAACAAACCATAGAGATAGAACTTGGAACTCCTTGATTGTGTCAAGTTTCAAAGAGCTAGCACAAACCGTGTTTGATTTAGTGTTCCAACTACATGTATCCATATAGGAGAAAACAGAGTGAAACCTAAAAACTAAAACTGTTACTGCCAACGAACGGTTTAATCTAGAAGAACGAAATTTGGTGAGCCAAGTGTGATTGGGATACTGATCATTACCTGAAAGTGTCATCAAGATTGGGTGAAAAAATGTGTGCTGAGATTTCAGGAAACTCGTAGTTTTTTGGAAGCTTGGCAACCCCTTTCCATGAAAGTGATTTGCACCAGTCTCTGCTTAGGGCTACATCAATTGGAAACAAACAATAGAGATAGAACTTGGAACTACTTTATTGTGTCAAGTTTCAAAGAGCTAGCACAAACCATGTTTGATTTAGAGTTCCAACTACTTGTATCCTTATAGGAGAAAACAGAGTGAAACCTAAAAATTAAAACTGTTACTGCCAATGAACGGTTTAACCTAGAAGAACGAAATTTGGTGAGCCAAGTGGGATTGGGGGACTGATCATTACCTGAAAGTGTCATCAAGATTGAGTGAAAAAATGTGTGCTGAGATTTCAGGAAACTCGTTGTTTTTTGGAAGCTTGGCAAACCCTTTCCATGAAAGTGATTTGCACCAGTCTCTGCTTAGGGCTACATCAATAGGAAACAAACCATAGAGATAGAACTTGGAACTACTTGGTTGTGTCAAGTTTCAAAGACCTAGCAGAAACCGTGTTTGATTTAGAGTTCCAACTATATGTATCCATATAGGAGAAAACAGAGTGAAACCTAAAAATTAAAACTGTTACTGCCAATGAACGGTTTAACCTAGAAGAACGAAATTTGGTGAGCCAAGTCGGATTGGGGAACTGATCTTTACCTGAAAGTGTCATCAAGATTGGGTGAAAAAATGTGTGCTGAGATTTCAGGAAACTCATAGTTTTTTGGAAGCTTGGCAACCCTTTTCCATGAAGGTGATTTGCGCCAGTCTCTGCTTAGGGCTATATCAATAGGAAAAAAAAAAAAAAAACATAGAGATAGAACTTGGAACTACTTGATTGTGTCAATTTACAAAGAGCTAGCACAAACTGTGTTTGAATTAGAGTTCCAACTACATGTATCCATATAGGAGAAAACAGAGTGAAACCTAAAAATTTAAACTGTTACAGCCAACGAAGAGTTTAACCTAGAAGAACGAAATTTGGTGAGCCAAGTGGGATTGGGGTACTGATCATTACCTGAAAGTGTCATGAAGATTGGGTGAAAAAATGTGTGCTGAGATTTCAGGAAACTCGTAGTTTTTCAGAAGCTTGGCAACCTCTTTCCATGAAAGTGATTTGTGCCAGTCTCTGCTTAGGGCTACATCAATAGGAAACAAACCATAGAGATAGAACTTGGAACTACTTGATTGTGCCAAGTTTCAAAGAGCTAGCACAAACCGTGTTTGATTTAGAGTTCCAACTACATGTATCCATATAAGAGAAAACAGAGTGAAAACTAAAAATTAAAACTCTTACTGCCAACGAACGGTTTAACCTAGAAGAACGAAATTTGGTTAGCCAAGTGGGATTGGGGTACTGATCATTACCTGAAAGTGTTATCAAGATTGGGTGAAAAAATGTGTGCTGAGATTTCAGGAAACTCGTAGTTTTTTGGAAGCTTGGCAACCCCTTTCCATGAAAGTGATTTGCGCCAGTCTCTGCTTAGGGCTACATCAATAAGAAACAAACCATAGAGATAGAACTTGGAACTACTTGATTGTGACAAGTTTCAAAGAGCTAGCACAAACCATGTTTGATTTAGAGTTCCAACTACATGTATCCATAAAGGAGAAAACAGAGTGAAACCTAAAAATTAAAACTGTTACTGCCAACGAACGGTTTAACCTAGAAGAACGAAATTTGGTGAGCCAAGTGGGATTGGGGTACTGATCATTACCTGAAAGTGTCATGAAGATTGGGTGAAAAAATGTGTGCTGAGATTTCAGGAAACTCGTAGTTTTTTGGAAGCTTGGCAACCCCTTTCCATGAAAGTGATTTGCGCCAGTCTCTGCTTAGGGCTACATCAATAGGAAACAAACCATAGAGATAGAACTTGGAACTACTTGATTGTGACAAGTTTCAAAGAGCTAGCACAAACCGTGTTTCATTTAGAGTTCCAACTACATGTATCCATATAAGAGAAAACAGAGTGAAACCTAAAATTTAAAACTGTTACTGCCAAAGAACGGTTTAAACTAGAAGAACGAAATTTGGTGAGCCAAGTGGGATTGGGGAACTGATCTTTACCTGAAAGTGTCATCAAGATTGGGTGAAAAAATGTGTGCTGAGATTTCAGGAAACTGAGTTTTTTGGAAGCTTGGCAACCCTTTTCCATGAAGGTGATTTGCGCCAGTCTCTGATTAGGGCTATATCAATAGGAAAAAAAAAAAAAAAACATACAGATAGAACTTGGAACTACTTGATTGTGTCAATTTACAAAGAGCTAGCACAAACTGTGTTTGATTTAGAGTTCCAACTACATGTATCCATATAGGTGAAAACAGAGTGAAACCTAAAAATTAAAAATGTTACAGCCAACGAAGAGTTTAACCTAGAAGAACGAAATTTGGTGTGCCAAGTGGGATTGGGGTACTGATCATTACCTGAAAGTGTCATGAAGATTGGGTGAAAAAATGTGTGCTGAGATTTCAGGAAACTCGTAGTTTTTTGGAAGCTTGGCAACCTCTTTCCATGAAAGTGATTTGTGCCAGTCTCTGCTTAGGGCTACATCAATAGGAAACAAACCATAGAAATAGAACTTGGAACTACTTGTTGTGCCAAGTTTCAAAGAGCTAGCACAAACCGTGTTTGATTTAGAGTTCCAACTACATGTATCCATATAGGAGAAAACAGTGTGAAACCTAAAAATTAAAACTGTTACTGCCAACGAACGGTTTAACCTAGAAGAACGAAATTTGGTGAGCCAAGTGGGATTGTGGTACTGATCATTACCGGAAAGTGTCATCAAGATTGGGTGAAAAAATGTGTGCTGAGATTTCAGAAAACTCGTAGTTTTTTGGAAGCAGGCAACCCCTTTCAATGAATGTGATTTGTGCCAGTCTCTGCTTAGGGCTACATCAATAGGAAACAAACCATAGAGATAGAACTTGGAACTCCTTGATTGTGTCAAGTTTCAAAGAGCTAGCACAAACCGTGTTTGATTTAGTGTTTCAACTACATGTATCCATATAGGAGAAAACAGAGTGAAACCTAAAACTAAAACTGTTACTGCCAACGAACGGTTTAATCTAGAAGAACGAAATTTGGTGAGCCAAGTGTGATTGGGATACTGATCATTACCTGAAAGTGTCATCAAGATTGGGTGAAAAAATGTGTGCTGAGATTTCAGGAAACTCGTAGTTTTTTGGAAGCTTGCAACCCCTTTCCATGAAAGTGATTTGCACCATCTCTGCTTAGGGCTACATCAATTGGAAACAAACAATAGAGATAGAACTTGGAACTACTTTATTGTGTCAAGTTTCAAAGAGCTAGCACAAACCATGTTTGATTTAGAGTTCCAACTACTTGTATCCATATAGGAGAAAACAGAGTGAAACCTAAAAATTAAAACTGTTACTGCCAACGAACGGTTTAACCTAGAAGAACGAAATTTGGTGAGCCAAGTGGGATTGGGGTTCTGATCATTACCTGAAAGTGTCATCAAGATTGGGTGAAAAAATGTGTGCTGAGATTTCAGGAAACTCGTAGTTTTTTGGAAGCTTGGCAAACCCTTTCCATGAAAGTGATTTGCACCAGTCTCTGCTTAGGGCTACATCAATAGGAAACAAACCATAGAGATAGAACTTGGAACTACTTGGTTGTGTCAAGTTTCAAAGACCTAGCAGAAACCGTGTTTGATTTAGAGTTCCAACTATATGTATCCATATAGGAGAAAACAGAGTGAAACCTAAAAATTAAAACTGTTACTGCCAATGAACGGTTTAACCTAGAAGAACGAAATTTGGTGAGCCAAGTCGGATTGGGGTACTGATCATTACCTGAAAGTGTCATCATGATTGGGTGAAAAAATGTGTGCTGAGATTTCAGGAAACTCATAGTTTTTTGGAAGCTTAGCAACCCCTTTCCATGAACGTGATTTGCGCCAGTCTCTGCTTAGGGCTATATCAATAGGAAAAAAAAAAAAAAAACATAGAGATAGAACTTGGAACTACTTGATTGTGTCAATTTACTAAGACCTAGCACAAACTGTGTTTGATTTAGAGTTCCAACTACATGTATCCATATAGGAGAAAACAGAGTGAAACCTAAAAATTAAAACTGTTACTGCCAATGAACGGTTTAACCTAGAAGAACGAAATTTGGTGAGCCAAGTCGGATTGGGGTACTGATCATTACCTGAAAGTGTCATCAAGATTGGGTGAAAAAATGTGTGCTGAGATTTCAGGAAACTCATAGTTTTTTGGAAGCTTGGCAACCCCTTTCCATGAACGTGATTTGCGCCAGTCTCTGCTTAGGGCTATATCAATAGGAAAAAAAAAAAACATAGAGATAGAACTTTGAACTACTTGATTGTGTCAATTTACTAAGAGCTAGCACAAACTGTGTTTGATTTAGAGTTCCAACTACATGTATCCATATAGGAGAAAACAGAGTGAAACCTAAAAATTAAAACTGTTACTGCCAATGAACGGTTTAACCTAGAAGAACGAAATTTGGTGAGCCAAGTGGGATTGGGGGACTGATCATTACCTGAAAGTGTCATCAAGATTGAGTGAAAAAATGTGTGCTGAGATTTCAGGAAACTCGTTGTTTTTTGGAAGCTTGGCAAACCCTTTCCATGAAAGTGATTTGCACCAGTCTCTGCTTAGGGCTACATCAATAGGAAACAAACCATAGAGATAGAACTTGGAACTACTTGGTTGTGTCAAGTTTCAAAGACCTAGCAGAAACCGTGTTTGATTTAGAGTTCCAACTATATGTATCCATATAGGAGAAAACAGAGTGAAACCTAAAAATTAAAACTGTTACTGCCAATGAACGGTTTAACCTAGAAGAACGAAATTTGGTGAGCCAAGTCGGATTGGGGAACTGATCTTTACCTGAAAGTGTCATCAAGATTGGGTGAAAAAATGTGTGCTGAGATTTCAGGAAACTCATAGTTTTTTGGAAGCTTGGCAACCCTTTTCCATGAAGGTGATTTGCGCCAGTCTCTGCTTAGGGCTATATCAATAGGAAAAAAAAAAAAACATAGAGATAGAACTTGGAACTACTTGATTGTGTCAATTTACAAAGAGCTAGCACAAACTGTGTTTGAATTAGAGTTCCAACTACATGTATCCATATAGGAGAAAACAGAGTGAAACCTAAAAATTTAAACTGTTACAGCCAACGAAGAGTTTAACCTAGAAGAACGAAATTTGGTGAGCCAAGTGGGATTGGGGTACTGATCATTACCTGAAAGTGTCATGAAGATTGGGTGAAAAAATGTGTGCTGAGATTTCAGGAAACGCGTAGTTTTTCAGAAGCTTGGCAACCTCTTTCCATGAAAGTGATTTGTGCCAGTCTCTGCTTAGGGCTACATCAATAGGAAACAAACCATAGAGATAGAACTTGGAACTACTTGATTGTGCCAAGTTTCAAAGAGCTAGCACAAACCGTGTTTGATTTAGAGTTCCAACTACATGTATCCATATAAGAGAAAACAGAGTGAAAACTAAAAATTAAAACTGTTACTGCCAACGAACGGTTTAACCTAGAAGAACGAAATTTGGTTAGCCAAGTGGGATTGGGGTACTGATCATTACCTGAAAGTGTGATCAAGATTGGGTGAAAAAATGTGTGCTGAGATTTCAGGAAAATCGTAGTTTTTTGGAAGCTTGGCAACCCCTTTCCATGAAAGTGATTTGCGCCAGTCTCTGCTTAGGGCTACATCAATAGGAAACAAACCATAGAGATAGAACTTGGAACTACTTGATTGTGACAAGTTTCAAAGAGCTAGCACAAACCATGTTTGATTTAGAGTTCCAACTACATGTAACCATAAAGGAAAAAACAGAGTGAAACCTAAAAATTAAAACTGTTACTGCCATCGAACGGTTTAACCTAGAAGAACGAAATTTGGTGAGCCAAGTGGGATTGGGGTACTGATCATTACCTGAAAGTGTCATGAAGATTGGGTGAAAAAATGTGTGCTGAGATTTCAGGAAACTCGTAGTTTTTTGGAAGCTTGGCAACCCCTTTCCATGAAAGTGATTTGCGCCAGTCTCTGCTTAGGGCTACATCAATAGGAAACAAACCATAGAGATAGAACTTGGAACTACTTGATTGTGACAAGTTTCAAAGAGCTAGCACAAACCGTGTTTCATTTAGAGTTCCAACTACATGTATCCATATAAGAGAAAACAGAGTGAAACCTAAAATTTAAAACTGTTACTGCCAACGAACGGTTTAAACTAGAAGAACGAAATTTGGTGAGCCAAGTGGGATTGGGGAACTGATCTTTACCTGAAAGTGTCATCAAGATTGGGTGAAAAAATGTGTGCTGATATTTCAGGAAACTGAGTTTTTTGAAGCTTGGCAACCCTTTTCCATGAAGGTGATTTGCGCCAGTCTCTGATTAGGGCTATATCAATAGGAAAAAAAAAAAAAAACATACAGATAGAACTTGGAACTACTTGATTGTGTCAATTTACAAAGAGCTAGCACAAACTGTGTTTGATTTAGAGTTCCAACTACATGTATCCATATAGGTGAAAACAGAGTGAAACCTAAAAATTAAAACTGTTACAGCCAACGAAGAGTTTAACCTAGAAGAACGAAATTTGGTGTGCCAAGTGGGATTGGGGTACTGATCATTACCTGAAAGTGTCATGAAGATTGGGTGAAAAAATGTGTGCTGAGATTTCAGGAAACTCGTAGTTTTTTGGAAGCTTGGCAACCTCTTTCCATGAAAGTGATTTGTGCCAGTCTCTGCTTAGGGCTACATCAATAGGAAACAAACCATAGAAATAGAACTTGGAACTACTTGTTGTGCCAAGTTTCAAAGAGCTAGCACAAACCGTGTTTGATTTAGAGTTCCAACTACATGTATCCATATAGGAGAAAACAGTGTGAAACCTAAAAATTAAAACTGTTACTGCCAACGAACGGTTTAACCTAGAAGAACGAAATTTGGTGAGCCAAGTGGGATTGTGGTACTGATCATTACCGGAAAGTGTCATCAAGATTGGGTGAAAAAATGTGTGCTGAGATTTCAGAAAACTCGTAGTTTTTTGGAAGCAGGCAACCCCTTTCAATGAATGTGATTTGTGCCAGTCTCTGCTTAGGGCTACATCAATAGGAAACAAACCATAGAGATAGAACTTGGAACTCCTTGATTGTGTCAAGTTTCAAAGAGCTAGCACAAACCGTGTTTGATTTAGTGTTTCAACTACATGTATCCATATAGGAGAAAACAGAGTGAAACCTAAAACTAAAACTGTTACTGCCAACGAACGGTTTAATCTAGAAGAACGAAATTTGGTGAGCCAAGTGTGATTGGGATACTGATCATTACCTGAAAGTGTCATCAAGATTGGGTGAAAAAATGTGTGCTGAGATTTCAGGAAACTCGTAGTTTTTTGGAAGCTTGCAACCCCTTTCCATGAAAGTGATTTGCACCAGTCTCTGCTTAGGGCTACATCAATTGGAAACAAACAATAGAGATAGAACTTGGAACTACTTTATTGTGTCAAGTTTCAAAGAGCTAGCACAAACCATGTTTGATTTAGAGTTCCAACTACTTGTATCCATATAGGAGAAAACAGAGTGAAACCTAAAAATTAAAACTGTTACTGCCAACGAACGGTTTAACCTAGAAGAACGAAATTTGGTGAGCCAAGTGGGATTGGGGTTCTGATCATTACCTGAAAGTGTCATCAAGATTGGGTGAAAAAATGTGTGCTGAGATTTCAGGAAACTCGTAGTTTTTTGGAAGCTTGGCAAACCCTTTCCATGAAAGTGATTTGCACCAGTCTCTGCTTAGGGCTACATCAATAGGAAACAAACCATAGAGATAGAACTTGGAACTACTTGGTTGTGTCAAGTTTCAAAGACCTAGCAGAAACCGTGTTTGATTTAGAGTTCCAACTATATGTATCCATATAGGAGAAAACAGAGTGAAACCTAAAAATTAAAACTGTTACTGCCAATGAACGGTTTAACCTAGAAGAACGAAATTTGGTGAGCCAAGTCGGATTGGGGTACTGATCATTACCTGAAAGTGTCATCATGATTGGGTGAAAAAATGTGTGCTGAGATTTCAGGAAACTCATAGTTTTTTGGAAGCTTAGCAACCCCTTTCCATGAACGTGATTTGCGCCAGTCTCTGCTTAGAGCTATATCAATAGGAAAAAAAAAAAAAAAACATAGAGATAGAACTTGGAACTACTTGATTGTGTCAATTTACTAAGACCTAGCACAAACTGTGTTTGATTTAGAGTTCCAACTACATGTATCCATATAGGAGAAAACAGAGTGAAACCTAAAAATTAAAACTGTTACTGCCAATGAACGGTTTAACCTAGAAGAACGAAATTTGGTGAGCCAACTCGGATTGGGGTACTGATCATTACCTGAAAGTGTCATCAAGATTGGGTGAAAAAATGTGTGCTGAGATTTCAGGAAACTCATAGTTTTTTGGAAGCTTGGCAACCCCTTTCCATGAACGTGATTTGCGCCAGTCTCTGCTTAGGGCTATATCAATAGGAAAAAAAAAAACATAGAGATAGAACTTTGAACTACTTGATTGTGTCAATTTACTAAGAGCTAGCACAAACTGTGTTTGATTTAGAGTTCCAACTACATGTATCCATATAGGAGAAAACAGAGTGAAACCTAAAAATTAAAAATGTTACAGCCAAGGAAGAGTTTAACCTAGAAGAACGAAATTTCGTGAGCCAAGTGGGATTGGGGTACTGATCATTACCTGAAAGTGTCATGAAGATTGGGTGAAAAAATGTGTGCTGAGATTTCAGGAAACTCGTAGTTTTTTGGAAGCTTGGCAACCCCTTTCCATGAAAGTGATTTGTGCCAGTCTCTGCTTAGGGCTACATCAATAGGAAACAAACCATAGAGATAGAACTTGGAACTACTTGATTGTGCCAAGTTTCAAAGAGCTAGCACAAACCGTGTTTGATTTAGAGTTCCAACTACATGTATCCATATAGGAGAAAACAGAGTGAAACCTAAAAATTAAAACTGTTACTGCCAACGAACGGTTTAACCTAGAAGAACGAAATTTGGTGAGCCAAGTGGGATTGTGGTACTGATCATTACCGGAAAGTGTCATCAAGATTGGGTGAAAAAATGTGTGCTGAGATTCCAGAAAACTCGTAGTTTTTTGGAAGCAGGCAACCCCTTTCAATGAATGTGATTTGTGCCAGTCTCTGCTTAGGGCTACATCAATAGGAAACAAACCATAGAGATAGAACTTGGAACTCCTTGATTGTGTCAAGTTTCAAAGAGCTAGCACAAACCGTGTTTGATTTAGTGTTCCAACTACATGTATCCATATAGGAGAAAACAGAGTGAAACCTAAAAACTAAAACTGTTACTGCCAACGAACGGTTTAATCTAGAAGAACGAAATTTGGTGAGCCAAGTGTGATTGGGATACTGATCATTACCTGAAAGTGTCATCAAGATTGGGTGAAAAAATGTGTGCTGAGATTTCAGGAAACTCGTAGTTTTTTGGAAGCTTGGCAACCCCTTTCCATGAAAGTGATTTGCACCAGTCTCTGCTTAGGGCTACATCAATTGGAAACAAACAATAGAGATAGAACTTGGAACTACTTTATTGTGTCAAGTTTCAAAGAGCTAGCACAAACCATGTTTGATTTAGAGTTCCAACTACTTGTATCCTTATAGGAGAAAACAGAGTGAAACCTAAAAATTAAAACTGTTACTGCCAACGAACGGTTTAACCTAGAAGAACGAAATTTGGTGAGCCAAGTGGGATTGGGGGACTGATCATTACCTGAAAGTGTCATCAAGATTGAGTGAAAAAATGTGTGCTGAGATTTCAGGAAACTCGTTGTTTTTTGGAAGCTTGGCAAACCCTTTCCATGAAAGTGATTTGCACCAGTCTCTGCTTAGGGCTACATCAATAGGAAACAAACCATAGAGATAGAACTTGGAACTACTTGGTTGTGTCAAGTTTCAAAGACCTATCAGAAACCGTGTTTGATTTAGAGTTCCAACTATATGTATCCATATAGGAGAAAACAGAGTGAAACCTAAAAATTAAAACTGTTACTGCCAATGAACGGTTTAACCTAGAAGAACGAAATTTGGTGAGCCAAGTCGGATTGGGGAACTGATCTTTACCTGAAAGTGTCATCAAGATTGGGTGAAAAAATGTGTGCTGAGATTTCAGGAAACTCATAGTTTTTTGGAAGCTTGGCAACCCTTTTCCATGAAGGTGATTTGCGCCAGTCTCTGCTTAGGGCTATATCAATAGGAAAAAAAAAAAAACATAGAGATAGAACTTGGAACTACTTGATTGTGTCAATTTACAAAGAGCTAGCACAAACCGTGTTTGATTTAGAGTTCCAACTACATGTATCCATATAAGAGAAAACAGAGTGAAAACTAAAAATTAAAACTGTTACTGCCAACGAACGGTTTAACCTAGAAGAACGAAATTTGGTTAGCCAAGTGGGATTGGGGTACTGATCATTACCTGAAAGTGTTATCAAGATTGGGTGAAAAAATGTGTGCTGAGATTTCAGGAAACTCGTAGTTTTTTGGAAGCTTGGCAACCCCTTTCCATGAAAGTGATTTGCGCCAGTCTCTGCTTAGGGCTACATCAATAGGAAACAAACCATAGAGATAGAACTTGGAACTACTTGATTGTGACAAGTTTCAAAGAGCTAGCACAAACCATGTTTGATTTAGAGTTCCAACTACATGTATCCATAAAGGAGAAAACAGAGTGAAACCTAAAAATTAAAACTGTTACTGCCAACGAACGGTTTAACCTAGAAGAACGAAATTTGGTGAGCCAAGTGGGATTGGGGTACTGATCATTACCTGAAAGTGTCATGAAGATTGGGTGAAAAAATGTGTGCTGAGATTTCAGGAAACTCGTAGTTTTTTGGAAGCTTGGCAACCCCTTTCCATGAAAGTGATTTGCGCCAGTCTCTGCTTAGGGCTACATCAATAGGAAACAAACCATAGAGATAGAACTTGGAACTACTTGATTGTGACAAGTTTCAAAGAGCTAGCACAAACCGTGTTTCATTTAGAGTTCCAACTACATGTATCCATATAAGAGAAAACAGAGTGAAACCTAAAATTTAAAACTGTTACTGCCAACGAACGGTTTAAACTAGAAGAACGAAATTTGGTGAGCCAAGTGGGATTGGGGAACTGATCTTTACCTGAAAGTGTCATCAAGATTGGGTGAAAAAATGTGTGCTGAGATTTCAGGAAACTGAGTTTTTTGGAAGCTTGGCAACCCTTTTCCATGAAGGTGATTTGCGCCAGTCTCTGATTAGGGCTATATCAATAGGAAAAAAAAAAAAAAAAAAACATACAGATAGAACTTGGAACTACTTGATTGTGTCAATTTACAAAGAGCTAGCACAAACTGTGTTTGATTTAGAGTTCCAACTACATGTATCCATATAGGTGAAAACAGAGTGAAACCTAAAAATTAAAACTGTTACAGCCAATGAAGAGTTTAACCTAGAAGAACGAAATTTGGTGTGCCAAGTGGGATTGGGGTACTGATCATTACCTGAAAGTGTCATGAAGATTGGGTGAAAAAATGTGTGCTGAGATTTCAGGAAACTCGTAGTTTTTTGGAAGCTTGGCAACCTCTTTCCATGAAAGTGATTTGTGCCAGTCTCTGCTTAGGGCTACATCAATAGGAAACAAACCATAGAAATAGAACTTGGAACTACTTGTTGTGCCAAGTTTCAAAGAGCTAGCACAAACCGTGTTTGATTTAGAGTTCCAACTACATGTATCCATATAGGAGAAAACAGTGTGAAACCTAAAAATTAAAACTGTTACTGCCAACGAACGGTTTAACCTAGAAGAACGAAATTTGGTGAGCCAAGTGGGATTGTGGTACTGATCATTACCGGAAAGTGTCATCAAGATTGGGTGAAAAAATGTGTGCTGAGATTTCAGAAAACTCGTAGTTTTTTGGAAGCAGGCAACCCCTTTCAATGAATGTGATTTGTGCCAGTCTCTGCTTAGGGCTACATCAATAGGAAACAAACCATAGAGATAGAACTTGGAACTCCTTGATTGTGTCAAGTTTCAAAGAGCTAGCACAAACCGTGTTTGATTTAGTGTTTCAACTACATGTATCCATATAGGAGAAAACAGAGTGAAACCTAAAACTAAAACTGTTACTGCCAACGAACGGTTTAATCTAGAAGAACGAAATTTGGTGAGCCAAGTGTGATTGGGATACTGATCATTACCTGAAAGTGTCATCAAGATTGGGTGAAAAAATGTGTGCTGAGATTTCAGGAAACTCGTAGTTTTTTGGAAGCTTGCAACCCCTTTCCATGAAAGTGATTTGCACCAGTCTCTGCTTAGGGCTACATCAATTGGAAACAAACAATAGAGATAGAACTTGGAACTACTTTATTGTGTCAAGTTTCAAAGAGCTAGCACAAACCATGTTTGATTTAGAGTTCCAACTACTTGTATCCATATAGGAGAAAACAGAGTGAAACCTAAAAATTAAAACTGTTACTGCCAACGAACGGTTTAACCTAGAAGAACGAAATTTGGTGAGCCAAGTGGGATTGGGGTTCTGATCATTACCTGAAAGTGTCATCAAGATTGGGTGAAAAAATGTGTGCTGAGATTTCAGGAAACTCGTAGTTTTTTGGAAGCTTGGCAAACCCTTTCCATGAAAGTGATTTGCACCAGTCTCTGCTTAGGGCTACATCAATAGGAAACAAACCATAGAGATAGAACTTGGAACTACTTGGTTGTGTCAAGTTTCAAAGACCTAGCAGAAACCGTGTTTGATTTAGAGTTCCAACTATATGTATCCATATAGGAGAAAACAGAGTGAAACCTAAAAATTAAAACTGTTACTGCCAATGAACGGTTTAACCTAGAAGAACGAAATTTGGTGAGCCAAGTCGGATTGGGGTACTGATCATTACCTGAAAGTGTCATCAAGATTGGGTGAAAAAAATGTGTGCTGAGATTTCAGGAAACTCATAGTTTTTTGGAAGCTTAGCAACCCCTTTCCATGAACGTGATTTGCGCCAGTCTCTGCTTAGGGCTATATCAATAGGAAAAAAAAAAAAAAAACATAGAGATAGAACTTGGAACTACTTGATTGTGTCAATTTACTAAGACCTAGCACAAACTGTGTTTGATTTAGAGTTCCAACTACATGTATCCATATAGGAGAAAACAGAGTGAAACCTAAAAATTAAAACTGTTACAGCCAACGAAGAGTTTAACCTAGAAGAACGAAATTTGGTGAGCCAAGTGGGATTGGGGTACTGATCATTACCTGAAAGTGTCATGAAGATTGGGTGAAAAAATGTGTGCTGAGATTTCAGGAAACTCGTAGTTTTTCGGAAGCTTGGCAACCTCTTTCCATGAAAGTGATTTGTGCCAGTCTCTGCTTAGGGCTACATCAATAGGAAACAAACCATAGAGATAGAACTTGGAACTACTTGATTGTGCCAAGTTTCAAAGAGCTAGCACAAACCGTGTTTGATTTAGAGTTCCAACTACATGTATCCATATAAGAGAAAACAGAGTGAAAACTAAAAATTAAAACTGTTACTGCCAACGAACGGTTTAACCTAGAAGAACGAAATTTGGTGAGCCAAGAGGGATTGGGGTACTGATCATTACCTGAAAGTGTTATCAAGATTGGGTGAAAAAATGTGTGCTGAGATTTCAGGAAACTCGTAGTTTTTTGGAAGCTTGGCAACCCCTTTCCATGAAAGTGATTTGCGCCAGTCTCTGCTTAGGGCTACATCAATAGGAAACAAACCATAGAGATAGAACTTGGAACTACTTGGTTGTGTCAAGTTTCAAAGACCTAGCACAAACCGTGTTTGATTTAGAGTTCCAACTATATGTATCCATATAGGAGAAAACAGAGTGAAACCTAAAAATTAAAACTGTTACTGCCAATGAACGGTTTAACCTAGAAGAACGAAATTTGGTGAGCCAAGTCGGATTGGGGTACTGATCATTACCTGAAAGTGTCATCAAGATTGGGTGAAAAAATGTGTGCTGAGATTTCAGGAAACTCATAGTTTTTTGGAAGGTTGGCAACCCCTTTCCATGAAAGTGATTTGCGCCAATCTCTGCTAGGTTTAACCTAGAAGAACGAAATTTGGTGAGCCAAGTGTGATTGGGATACTGATCATTACCTGAAAGTGTCATCAAGATTGGGTGAAAAAATGTGTGCTGAGATTTCAGGAAACTCGTAGTTTTTTGGAAGCTTGGAAACCCCTTTCCATGAAAGTGATTTGCGACAGTCTCTGCTTATGGCTACATCAATAGGAAACAAACCATAGAGATAGAACTTGGAACTACTTGGTTGTGTCAAGTTTCAAAGACCTAGCACAAACCGTGTTTGATTTAGAGTTCCAACTATATGTATCCATATAGGAGAAAACAGAGTGAAACCTAAAAATTAAAACTGTTACTGCCAATGAACGGTTTAACCTAGAAGAACGAAATTTGGTGAGCCAAGTCGGATTGGGGTACTGATCATTACCTGAAAGTGTCATCAAGATTGGGTGAAAAAATGTGTGCTGAGATTTCAGGAAACTCATAGTTTTTTGGAAGCTTGGCAACCCCTTTCCATGAACGTGATTTGCGCCAGTCTCTGCTTAGGGCTATATCAATAGGAAAAAAAAAAACATAGAGATAGAACTTGGAACTTCTTGATTGTGTCAATTTACTAAGAGCTAGCACAAACTGTGTTTGATTTAGAGTTCCAACTACATGTATCCATATATGAGAAAACAGAGTGAAACCTTAAATTTAAAACTGTTACAGCCAACGAAGAGTTTAACCTAGAAGAACGAAATTTGGTGAGCCTAGTGGGATTGGGGTACTGATCATTACCTGAATGTGTCATGAAGATTGGGTGAAAAAATGTGTGCTGAGATTTCAGGAAGCTCGTAGTTTTTTGGAAGCTTGGCAACCTCTTTCCATGAAAGTGATTTGTGCCAGTCTCTGCTTAGGGCTACATCAATAGGAAACAAACCATAGAGATAGAACTTGGAACTACTTGATTGTGCCAAGTTTCAAAGAGGTAGCACAAACCGTGTTTGATTTAGAGTTCCAACTACATGTATCCATATAAGAGAAAACAGAGTGAAACGTAAAAATTAAAACTGTTACTGCCAACGAACGGTTTAACCTAGAAGAACGAAATTTGGTGAGCCAAGTGGGATTGGGGTCCTGATCATTACCTGAAAGTGTCATCAAGATTGGGTGAAAAAATGTGTGCTGAGATTTCAGGAAACTCGTAGTTTTTTGGAAGCTTGGCAACCCCTTTCCATGAAAGTGATTTGTGACAGTCTCTGCTTATGGCTACATCAATAGGAAACAAACCATAGAGATAGAACTTGGAACTACTTGATTGTGTCAAGTTTCAAAGAGCTAGCACAAACCGTGTTTGATTTAGTGTTCCAACTACATGTATCCATATAGGAGAAAACAGAGTGAAACCTAAAAATTAAAACTGTTACTGCCAACGAACGGTTTAATCTAGAAGAACGAAATTTGGTGAGCCAAGTGTGATTGGGATACTGATCATTACCTGAAAGTGTCATCAAGATTGGTTGAAAAAATGTGTGCTGAGATTTCAGAAAAATCGTAGTTTTTTGGAAGCAGGCAACCCCTTTCAATGAATGTGATTTGTGCCACTCTCTGCTTAGGGCTACATCAATAGGGTACAAACCATAGAGATAGAACTTGGAACTCCTTGATTGTGTCAAGTTTCAAAGAGCTAGCACAAACCGTGTTTGATTTAGTGTTCCAACTACATGTATCCATATAGGAGAAAACAGAGTGAAACCTAAAAATTAAAACTGTTACTGCCAACGAACGGTTTAATCTAGAAGAACGAAATTTGGTGAGCCAAGTGTGATTGGGATACTGATCATTACCTGAAAGTGTCATCAAGATTGGGTGAAAAAATGGGTGCTGAGATTTCAGGAAACTCGTAGTTTTTTAAAAGCTTGGCAACCTCTTTCCATGAAAGTGATTTGCGCAAGTCTCTGCTTAGGGCTACATCAATAGGAAACAAACCATAGAGATAGAACTTGGAAATACTTGATTGTGACAAGTTTCAAAGAGCTAGCACAAACCATGTTTGATTTAGAGTTCCAACTACTTGTATCCATATAGGAGAAAACAGAGTGAAACCTAAAAATTAAAACTGTTACTGCCAATGAACGGTTTAACCTAGAAGAACGAAATTTGGTGAGCCAAGTGGGATTGGGGTACTGATCATTACCTGAAAGTGTTATCAAGATTGGGTGAAAAAATGTGTGCTGAGATTTCAGGAAACTCGTAGTTTTTTGGAAGCTTGGGAACCCCTTTCCATGAACGTGATTTGCGCCAGTCTCTGCTTAGGGCTATATCAATAGGAAAAAAAAAACCTAGAGACAGAACTTGGAACTACTTGATTGTGTCAAGTTACAAAGAGCTAGCACAAACTGTGTTTGATTTAGAGTTCCAACTACATGTATCCATATAGGAGAAAACAGAGTGAAACGTAAAAATTAAAACTGTTACTGCCAACGAACGGTTTAACCTAGAAGAACGAAATTTGGTGAGCCAAGTGGGATTGGGGTCCTGATCATTACCTGAAAGTGTCATCAAGTTTGGGTGAAAAAATGTGTGCTGAGATTTCAGGAAACTCGTAGTTTTTTGGAAGCTTGGCAACCCCTTTCCATGAAAGTGATTTGCGACAGTCTCTGCTTATGGCTACATCAATAGGAAACAAACCATAGAGATAGAACTTGGAACTACTTGATTGTGTCAAGTTTCAAAGAGCTAGCACAAACCGTGTTTGATTTAGAGTTCCAACTACATGTATCCATATAGGAGAAAACAGAGTGAAACCTAAAAATTAAAACTGTTACTGCCAACGAACGGTTTAATCTAGAAGAACGAAATTTGGTGAGCCAAGTGTGATTGGGATACTGATCATTACCTGAAAGTGTTATCATGATTGGCTGAAAAAATGTGTGCTGAGATTTCAGGAAACTCGTAGTTTTTTGGAAGCTTGGCAACCCCTTTCCATGAAAGTGATTTGCGCCAATCTCTGCTTAGGGCTACATCAATAGGAAACAAACCATAGAGATAGAACTTGGAACTACTTGGTTGTGTCAAGTTTCAAAGAGCTAGCACAAACCGTGTTTGATTTAGTGTTCCAAGTACATGTATCCATATAGGAGAAAAGAGAGTGAAACCTAAAAATTAAAACTGTTACTGCCAAAGATCGGTTTAACCTAGAAGAACGAAATTTGGTGAGAAAAGTGGGATTGGGGTACTGGTCATTACCTGAAAGTGTCATCAAGATTGGGTGAAAAAATGTGTGCTGAGATTTCAGGAAACTCGTAGTTTTTTAAAAGCTTGGCAACCTCTTTCCATGAAAGTGATTTGCGCAAGTCTCTGCTTAGGGCTACATCAATAGGAAACAAACCATAGAGATAGAACTTGGAACTACTTGGTTGTGTCAAGTTTCAAAGACCTAGCACAAACCGTGTTTGATTTAGAGTTCCAACTACATGTATCTATATAGGAGAAAACAGAGTGAAACCTAAAAATTAACACTGTTACTGCCAAAGATTGGTTTAACCTAGAAGAATGAAATTTGGTGAGCCAAGTGGGATTCGGGTACTGATCATTACCTGAAAGTGTCATGAAGATTGGGTGAAAAAATGTGTTCTGTGATTTCAGGAAACTCGTAGTTTTTTGGAAGCTTGGCAACCCCTTTCCATGAAAGTGATTTGCGCCAGTCTCTGCTTAGGGCTACATCAATAGGAAACAAACAATAGAGATAGAACTTGGAACTACTTTATTGTGTCAAGTTTCAAAGAGCTAGTACAAACCGTGTTTGATTTAGAGTTCCAACTACATGTATCCATATAGGAGAAAACAGAGTGAAACCTAAAAATTAAAACTATTACTGCCAACGAACGGTTTAACCTAGAAGAACGAAATTTGGTGAGCCAAGTGGGATTGGGTACTGACCATTACCTGAAAGTGTTATCAAGATTGGGTGAAAAAATGTGTGCTGAGATTTCAGGAAACTCGTAGTTTTTTGGAAGCTTGGCAACCCCTTTCCATGAAAGTGATTTGCGCCAGTCTCTGCTTAGGGCTACATCAATAGGAAACAAACCATAGAGATAGAACTTGGAACTACTTGATTGTGTCAAGTTTCAAAGAGCTAGCACAAACCGTGTTTGATTTAGAGTTCCAACTACATGTATCCATATAGGAGAAAAGATAGTGAAACCTAAAAATGAAAACTATTACTGCCAACGAACGGTTTAACCTAGAAGAACAAAATTTGGTGAGCCAAGTGGGATTGGGTACTGACCATTACCTGAAAGTGTCATCAAGATTGGGTGAAAAAATGTGTGCTTAGATTTCAGGAAACTCGTAGTTCTTTGGAAGCTTGGCAAACCCTTTCCATGAAAGTGATTTGCGCCAGTCTCTGCTTAGGGCTACATCAATAGGAAACAAACCATAGAGATAGAACTTGGAACTACTTGATTGTGACAAGTTTCAAAGAGCTAGCACAAACCATGTTTGATTTAGAGTTCCAACTACTTGTATCCATATAGGAGAAAACAGAGTGAAACCTAAAAATTAAAACTGTTACTGCCAACGAACGGTTTAATATAGAAAAACGAAATTTGGTGAGCCAAGTGGGATTGGGGTACTGATCATTACCTGAAAGTGTCATCAAGATTGGGTGAAAAAATGTGTGCTGAGATTTCAGGAAACTCGTAGTTTTTTGGAAGCTTGGCAACCCCTTTCCATTAAAGTGATTTGCGCCAGTCTCTGCTTAGGGCTACATCAATAGGAAACAAACCATAGAGACAGAACTTGGAACTACTTGATTGTGTCAAGTTTCAAAGAGCTAGCACAAACCGTGTTTGATTTAGAGTTCCAACTACATGTATCCATATAAGAGAAAACAGAGTGAAACCTAAAAATTAAAACTGTTACTGCCAACGAACGGTTTAACCTAGAAGAAAGAAATTTGGTGAGCCAAGTGGGATTGGGGTACTGATCATTACCTGAAAGTGTTATCAAGATTGGGTGAAAAAATCTGTGCTGAGATTTCAGGAAACTCGTAGTTTTTTGGAAGCTTGGCAACCCCTTTCCATGAAAGTGATTTGCGCCAATCTCTGCTTAGGGCTACATCAATAGGAAACAAACCACAGAGATAGAACTTGGAACTACTTGGTTTTGTCAAGTTTCAAAGAGCTAGCACAAACCCTGTTTGATTTAGAGTTCCAACTACATGTATCCATATAGGAGAAAACAGAGTGAAACCTAAAAATTTAAACTGTTACAGCCAACGAAGAGTTTAACCTAGAAGAACGAAATTTGGTGAGCCAAGTGGGATTGGGGTACTGATCATTACCTGAAAGTGTCATGAAGATTGGGTGAAAAAATGTGTGCTGAGATTTCAGGAAACTCGTAGTTTTTCAGAAGCTTGGCAACCTCTTTCCATGAAAGTGATTTGTGCCAGTCTCTGCTTAGGGCTACATCAATAGGAAACAAACCATAGAGATAGAACTTGGAACTACTTGATTGTGCCAAGTTTCAAAGAGCTAGCACAAACCGTGTTTGATTTAGAGTTCCAACTACATGTATCCATATAAGAGAAAACAGAGTGAAAACTAAAAATTAAAACTCTTACTGCCAACGAACGGTTTAACCTAGAAGAACGAAATTTGGTTAGCCAAGTGGGATTGGGGTACTGATCATTACCTGAAAGTGTTATCAAGATTGGGTGAAAAAATGTGTGCTGTGATTTCAGGAAACTCGTAGTTTTTTGGAAGCTTGGCAACCCCTTTCCATGAAAGTGATTTGCGCCAGTCTCTGCTTAGGGCTACATCAATAAGAAACAAACCATAGAGATAGAACTTGGAACTACTTGATTGTGACAAGTTTCAAAGAGCTAGCACAAACCATGTTTGATTTAGAGTTCCAACTACATGTATCCATAAAGGAGAAAACAGAGTGAAACCTAAAAATTAAAACTGTTACTGCCAACGAACGGTTTAACCTAGAAGAACGAAATTTGGTGAGCCAAGTGGGATTGGGGTACTGATCATTACCTGAAAGTGTCATGAAGATTGGGTGAAAAAATGTGTGCTGAGATTTCAGGAAACTCGTAGTTTTTTGGAAGCTTGGCAACCCCTTTCCATGAAAGTGATTTGCGCCAGTCTCTGCTTAGGGCTACATCAATAGGAAACAAACCATAGAGATAGAACTTGGAACTACTTGATTGTGACAAGTTTCAAAGAGCTAGCACAAACCGTGTTTCATTTAGAGTTCCAACTACATGTATCCATATAAGAGAAAACAGAGTGAAACCTAAAATTTAAAACTGTTACTGCCAAAGAACGGTTTAAACTAGAAGAACGAAATTTGGTGAGCCAAGTGGGATTGGGGAACTGATCTTTACCTGAAAGTGTCATCAAGATTGGGTGAAAAAATGTGTGCTGAGATTTCAGGAAACTGAGTTTTTTGGAAGCTTGGCAACCCTTTTCCATGAAGGTGATTTGCGCCAGTCTCTGATTAGGGCTATATCAATAGGAAAAAAAAAAAAAAACATACAGATAGAACTTGGAACTACTTGATTGTGTCAATGTACAAAGAGCTAGCACAAACTGTGTTTGATTTAGAGTTCCAACTACATGTATCCATATAGGTGAAAACAGAGTGAAACCTAAAAATTAAAACTGTTACAGCCAACGAAGAGTTTAACCTAGAAGAACGAAATTTGGTGTGCCAAGTGGGATTGGGGTACTGATCATTACCTGAAAGTGTCATGAAGATTGGGTGAAAAAATGTGTGCTGAGATTTCAGGAAACTCGTAGTTTTTTGGAAGCTTGGCAACCTCTTTCCATGAAAGTGATTTGTGCCAGTCTCTGCTTAGGGCTACATCAATAGGAAACAAACCATAGAAATAGAACTTGGAACTACTTGTTGTGCCAAGTTTCAAAGAGCTAGCACAAACCGTGTTTGATTTAGAGTTCCAACTACATGTATCCATATAGGAGAAAACAGTGTGAAACCTAAAAATTAAAACTGTTACTGCCAACGAACGGTTTAACCTAGAAGAACGAAATTTGGTGAGCCAAGTGGGATTGTGGTACTGATCATTACCGGAAAGTGTCATCAAGATTGGGTGAAAAAATGTGTGCTGAGATTTCAGAAAACTCGTAGTTTTTTGGAAGCAGGCAACCCCTTTCAATGAATGTGATTTGTGCCAGTCTCTGCTTAGGGCTACATCAATAGGAAACAAACCATAGAGATAGAACTTGGAACTCCTTGATTGTGTCAAGTTTCAAAGAGCTAGCACAAACCGTGTTTGATTTAGTGTTTCAACTACATGTATCCATATAGGAGAAAACAGAGTGAAACCTAAAACTAAAACTGTTACTGCCAACGAACGGTTTAATCTAGAAGAACGAAATTTGGTGAGCCAAGTGTGATTGGGATACTGATCATTACCTGAAAGTGTCATCAAGATTGGGTGAAAAAATGTGTGCTGAGATTTCAGGAAACTCGTAGTTTTTTGGAAGCTTGCAACCCCTTTCCATGAAAGTGATTTGCACCATCTCTGCTTAGGGCTACATCAATTGGAAACAAACAATAGAGATAGAACTTGGAACTACTTTATTGTGTCAAGTTTCAAAGAGCTAGCACAAACCATGTTTGATTTAGAGTTCCAACTACTTGTATCCATATAGGAGAAAACAGAGTGAAACCTAAAAATTAAAACTGTTACTGCCAACGAACGGTTTAACCTAGAAGAACGAAATTTGGTGAGCCAAGTGGGATTGGGGTTCTGATCATTACCTGAAAGTGTCATCAAGATTGGGTGAAAAAATGTGTGCTGAGATTTCAGGAAACTCGTAGTTTTTTGGAAGCTTGGCAAACCCTTTCCATGAAAGTGATTTGCACCAGTCTCTGCTTAGGGCTACATCAATAGGAAACAAACCATAGAGATAGAACTTGGAACTACTTGGTTGTGTCAAGTTTCAAAGACCTAGCAGAAACCGTGTTTGATTTAGAGTTCCAACTATATGTATCCATATAGGAGAAAACAGAGTGAAACCTAAAAATTAAAACTGTTACTGCCAATGAACGGTTTAACCTAGAAGAACGAAATTTGGTGAGCCAAGTCGGATTGGGGTACTGATCATTACCTGAAAGTGTCATCATGATTGGGTGAAAAAATGTGTGCTGAGATTTCAGGAAACTCATAGTTTTTTGGAAGCTTAGCAACCCCTTTCCATGAACGTGATTTGCGCCAGTCTCTGCTTAGGGCTATATCAATAGGAAAAAAAAAAAAAAAACATAGAGATAGAACTTGGAACTACTTGATTGTGTCAATTTACTAAGACCTAGCACAAACTGTGTTTGATTTAGAGTTCCAACTACATGTATCCATATAGGAGAAAACAGAGTGAAACCTAAAAATTAAAACTGTTACTGCCAATGAACGGTTTAACCTAGAAGAACGAAATTTGGTGAGCCAAGTCGGATTGGGGTACTGATCATTACCTGAAAGTGTCATCAAGATTGGGTGAAAAAATGTGTGCTGAGATTTCAGGAAACTCATAGTTTTTTGGAAGCTTGGCAACCCCTTTCCATGAACGTGATTTGCGCCAGTCTCTGCTTAGGGCTATATCAATAGGAAAAAAAAAAAACATAGAGATAGAACTTTGAACTACTTGATTGTGTCAATTTACTAAGAGCTAGCACAAACTGTGTTTGATTTAGAGTTCCAACTACATGTATCCATATAGGAGAAAACAGAGTGAAACCTAAAAATTAAAACTGTTACTGCCAATGAACGGTTTAACCTAGAAGAACGAAATTTGGTGAGCCAAGTGGGATTGGGGGACTGATCATTACCTGAAAGTGTCATCAAGATTGAGTGAAAAAATGTGTGCTGAGATTTCAGGAAACTCGTTGTTTTTTGGAAGCTTGGCAAACCCTTTCCATGAAAGTGATTTGCACCAGTCTCTGCTTAGGGCTACATCAATAGGAAACAAACCATAGAGATAGAACTTGGAACTACTTGGTTGTGTCAAGTTTCAAAGACCTAGCAGAAACCGTGTTTGATTTAGAGTTCCAACTATATGTATCCATATAGGAGAAAACAGAGTGAAACCTAAAAATTAAAACTGTTACTGCCAATGAACGGTTTAACCTAGAAGAACGAAATTTGGTGAGCCAAGTCGGATTGGGGAACTGATCTTTACCTGAAAGTGTCATCAAGATTGGGTGAAAAAATGTGTGCTGAGATTTCAGGAAACTCATAGTTTTTTGGAAGCTTGGCAACCCTTTTCCATGAAGGTGATTTGCGCCAGTCTCTGCTTAGGGCTATATCAATAGGAAAAAAAAAAAAAACATAGAGATAGAACTTGGAACTACTTGATTGTGTCAATTTACAAAGAGCTAGCACAAACTGTGTTTGAATTAGAGTTCCAACTACATGTATCCATATAGGAGAAAACAGAGTGAAACCTAAAAATTTAAACTGTTACAGCCAACGAAGAGTTTAACCTAGAAGAACGAAATTTGGTGAGCCAAGTGGGATTGGGGTACTGATCATTACCTGAAAGTGTCATGAAGATTGGGTGAAAAAATGTGTGCTGAGATTTCAGGAAACGCGTAGTTTTTCAGAAGCTTGGCAACCTCTTTCCATGAAAGTGATTTGTGCCAGTCTCTGCTTAGGGCTACATCAATAGGAAACAAACCATAGAGATAGAACTTGGAACTACTTGATTGTGCCAAGTTTCAAAGAGCTAGCACAAACCGTGTTTGATTTAGAGTTCCAACTACATGTATCCATATAAGAGAAAACAGAGTGAAAACTAAAAATTAAAACTGTTACTGCCAACGAACGGTTTAACCTAGAAGAACGAAATTTGGTTAGCCAAGTGGGATTGGGGTACTGATCATTACCTGAAAGTGTGATCAAGATTGGGTGAAAAAATGTGTGCTGAGATTTCAGGAAACTCGTAGTTTTTTGGAAGCTTGGCAACCCCTTTCCATGAAAGTGATTTGCGCCAGTCTCTGCTTAGGGCTACATCAATAGGAAACAAACCATAGAGATAGAACTTGGAACTACTTGATTGTGACAAGTTTCAAAGAGCTAGCACAAACCATGTTTGATTTAGAGTTCCAACTACATGTAACCATAAAGGAGAAAACAGAGTGAAACCTAAAAATTAAAAATGTTACAGCCAAGGAAGAGTTTAACCTAGAAGAACGAAATTTCGTGAGCCAAGTGGGATTGGGGTACTGATCATTACCTGAAAGTGTCATGAAGATTGGGTGAAAAAATGTGTGCTGAGATTTCAGGAAACTCGTAGTTTTTTGGAAGCTTGGCAACCCCTTTCCATGAAAGTGATTTGTGCCAGTCTCTGCTTAGGGCTACATCAATAGGAAACAAACCATAGAGATAGAACTTGGAACTACTTGATTGTGCCAAGTTTCAAAGAGCTAGCACAAACCGTGTTTGATTTAGAGTTCCAACTACATGTATCCATATAGGAGAAAACAGAGTGAAACCTAAAAATTAAAACTGTTACTGCCAACGAACGGTTTAACCTAGAAGAACGAAATTTGGTGAGCCAAGTGGGATTGTGGTACTGATCATTACCGGAAAGTGTCATCAAGATTGGGTGAAAAAATGTGTGCTGAGATTCCAGAAAACTCGTAGTTTTTTGGAAGCAGGCAACCCCTTTCAATGACTGTGATTTGTGCCAGTCTCTGCTTAGGGCTACATCAATAGGAAACAAACCATAGAGATAGAACTTGGAACTCCTTGATTGTGTCAAGTTTCAAAGAGCTAGCACAAACCGTGTTTGATTTAGTGTTCCAACTACATGTATCCATATAGGAGAAAACAGAGTGAAACCTAAAAACTAAAACTGTTACTGCCAACGAACGGTTTAATCTAGAAGAACGAAATTTGGTGAGCCAAGTGTGATTGGGATACTGATCATTACCTGAAAGTGTCATCAAGATTGGGTGAAAAAATGTGTGCTGAGATTTCAGGAAACTCGTAGTTTTTTGGAAGCTTGGCAACCCCTTTCCATGAAAGTGATTTGCACCAGTCTCTGCTTAGGGCTACATCAATTGGAAACAAACAATAGAGATAGAACTTGGAACTACTTTATTGTGTCAAGTTTCAAAGAGCTAGCACAAACCATGTTTGATTTAGAGTTCCAACTACTTGTATCCTTATAGGAGAAAACAGAGTGAAACCTAAAAATTAAAACTGTTACTGCCAACGAACGGTTTAACCTAGAAGAACGAAATTTGGTGAGCCAAGTGGGATTGGGGGACTGATCATTACCTGAAAGTGTCATCAAGATTGAGTGAAAAAATGTGTGCTGAGATTTCAGGAAACTCGTTGTTTTTTGGAAGCTTGGCAAACCCTTTCCATGAAAGTGATTTGCACCAGTCTCTGCTTAGGGCTACATCAATAGGAAACAAACCATAGAGATAGAACTTGGAACTACTTGGTTGTGTCAAGTTTCAAAGACCTATCAGAAACCGTGTTTGATTTAGAGTTCCAACTATATGTATCCATATAGGAGAAAACAGAGTGAAACCTAAAAATTAAAACTGTTACTGCCAATGAACGGTTTAACCTAGAAGAACGAAATTTGGTGAGCCAAGTCGGATTGGGGAACTGATCTTTACCTGAAAGTGTCATCAAGATTGGGTGAAAAAATGTGTGCTGAGATTTCAGGAAACTCATAGTTTTTTGGAAGCTTGGCAACCCTTTTCCATGAAGGTGATTTGCGCCAGTCTCTGCTTAGGGCTATATCAATAGGAAAAAAAAAAAAACATAGAGATAGAACTTGGAACTACTTGATTGTGTCAATTTACAAAGAGCTAGCACAAACTGTGTTTGAATTAGAGTTCCAACTACATGTATCCATATAGGAGAAAACAGAGTGAAACCTAAAAATTTAAACTGTTACAGCCAACGAAGAGTTTAACCTAGAAGAACGAAATTTGGTGAGCCAAGTGGGATTGGGGTACTGATCATTACCTGAAAGTGTCATGAAGATTGGGTGAAAAAATGTGTGCTGAGATTTCAGGAAACTCGTAGTTTTTCAGAAGCTTGGCAACCTCTTTCCATGAAAGTGATTTGTGCCAGTCTCTGCTTAGGGCTACATCAATAGGAAACAAACCATAGAGATAGAACTTGGAACTACTTGATTGTGCCAAGTTTCAAAGAGCTAGCACAAACCGTGTTTGATTTAGAGTTCCAACTACATGTATCCATATAAGAGAAAACAGAGTGAAAACTAAAAATTAAAACTGTTACTGCCAACGAACGGTTTAACCTAGAAGAACGAAATTTGGTTAGCCAAGTGGGATTGGGGTACTGATCATTACCTGAAAGTGTTATCAAGATTGGGTGAAAAAATGTGTGCTGAGATTTCAGGAAAATCGTAGTTTTTTGGAAGCTTGGCAACCCCTTTCCATGAAAGTGATTTGCGCCAGTCTCTGCTTAGGGCTACATCAATAGGAAACAAACCATAGAGATAGAACTTGGAACTACTTGATTGTGACAAGTTTCAAAGAGCTAGCACAAACCATGTTTGATTTAGAGTTCCAACTACATGTATCCATAAAGGAGAAAACAGAGTGAAACCTAAAAATTAAAACTGTTACTGCCAACGAACGGTTTAACCTAGAAGAACGAAATTTGGTGAGCCAAGTGGGATTGGGGTACTGATCATTACCTGAAAGTGTCATGAAGATTGGGTGAAAAAATGTGTGCTGAGATTTCAGGAAACTCGTAGTTTTTTGGAAGCTTGGCAACCCCTTTCCATGAAAGTGATTTGCGCCAGTCTCTGCTTAGGGCTACATCAATAGGAAACAAACCATAGAGATAGAACTTGGAACTACTTGATTGTGACAAGTTTCAAAGAGCTAGCACAAACCGTGTTTCATTTAGAGTTCCAACTACATGTATCCATATAAGAGAAAACAGAGTGAAACCTAAAATTTAAAACTGTTACTGCCAACGAACGGTTTAAACTAGAAGAACGAAATTTGGTGAGCCAAGTGGGATTGGGGAACTGATCTTTACCTGAAAGTGTCATCAAGATTGGGTGAAAAAATGTGTGCTGAGATTTCAGGAAACTGAGTTTTTTGGAAGCTTGGCAACCCTTTTCCATGAAGGTGATTTGCGCCAGTCTCTGATTAGGGCTATATCAATAGGAAAAAAAAAAAAAAAAAACATACAGATAGAACTTGGAACTACTTGATTGTGTCAATTTACAAAGAGCTAGCACAAACTGTGTTTGATTTAGAGTTCCAACTACATGTATCCATATAGGTGAAAACAGAGTGAAACCTAAAAATTAAAACTGTTACAGCCAATGAAGAGTTTAACCTAGAAGAACGAAATTTGGTGTGCCAAGTGGGATTGGGGTACTGATCATTACCTGAAAGTGTCATGAAGATTGGGTGAAAAAATGTGTGCTGAGATTTCAGGAAACTCGTAGTTTTTTGGAAGCTTGGCAACCTCTTTCCATGAAAGTGATTTGTGCCAGTCTCTGCTTAGGGCTACATCAATAGGAAACAAACCATAGAAATAGAACTTGGAACTACTTGTTGTGCCAAGTTTCAAAGAGCTAGCACAAACCGTGTTTGATTTAGAGTTCCAACTACATGTATCCATATAGGAGAAAACAGTGTGAAACCTAAAAATTAAAACTGTTACTGCCAACGAACGGTTTAACCTAGAAGAACGAAATTTGGTGAGCCAAGTGGGATTGTGGTACTGATCATTACCGGAAAGTGTCATCAAGATTGGGTGAAAAAATGTGTGCTGAGATTTCAGAAAACTCGTAGTTTTTTGGAAGCAGGCAACCCCTTTCAATGAATGTGATTTGTGCCAGTCTCTGCTTAGGGCTACATCAATAGGAAACAAACCATAGAGATAGAACTTGGAACTCCTTGATTGTGTCAAGTTTCAAAGAGCTAGCACAAACCGTGTTTGATTTAGTGTTTCAACTACATGTATCCATATAGGAGAAAACAGAGTGAAACCTAAAACTAAAACTGTTACTGCCAACGAACGGTTTAATCTAGAAGAACGAAATTTGGTGAGCCAAGTGTGATTGGGATACTGATCATTACCTGAAAGTGTCATCAAGATTGGGTGAAAAAATGTGTGCTGAGATTTCAGGAAACTCGTAGTTTTTTGGAAGCTTGCAACCCCTTTCCATGAAAGTGATTTGCACCAGTCTCTGCTTAGGGCTACATCAATTGGAAACAAACAATAGAGATAGAACTTGGAACTACTTTATTGTGTCAAGTTTCAAAGAGCTAGCACAAACCATGTTTGATTTAGAGTTCCAACTACTTGTATCCATATAGGAGAAAACAGAGTGAAACCTAAAAATTAAAACTGTTACTGCCAACGAACGGTTTAACCTAGAAGAACGAAATTTGGTGAGCCAAGTGGGATTGGGGTTCTGATCATTACCTGAAAGTGTCATCAAGATTGGGTGAAAAAATGTGTGCTGAGATTTCAGGAAACTCGTAGTTTTTTGGAAGCTTGGCAAACCCTTTCCATGAAAGTGATTTGCACCAGTCTCTGCTTAGGGCTACATCAATAGGAAACAAACCATAGAGATAGAACTTGGAACTACTTGGTTGTGTCAAGTTTCAAAGACCTAGCAGAAACCGTGTTTGATTTAGAGTTCCAACTATATGTATCCATATAGGAGAAAACAGAGTGAAACCTAAAAATTAAAACTGTTACTGCCAATGAACGGTTTAACCTAGAAGAACGAAATTTGGTGAGCCAAGTCGGATTGGGGTACTGATCATTACCTGAAAGTGTCATCAAGATTGGGTGAAAAAAATGTGTGCTGAGATTTCAGGAAACTCATAGTTTTTTGGAAGCTTAGCAACCCCTTTCCATGAACGTGATTTGCGCCAGTCTCTGCTTAGGGCTATATCAATAGGAAAAAAAAAAAAAAAAAACATAGAGATAGAACTTGGAACTACTTGATTGTGTCAATTTACTAAGACCTAGCACAAACTGTGTTTGATTTAGAGTTCCAACTACATGTATCCATATAGGAGAAAACAGAGTGAAACCTAAAAATTAAAACTGTTACAGCCAACGAAGAGTTTAACCTAGAAGAACGAAATTTGGTGAGCCAAGTGGGATTGGGGTACTGATCATTACCTGAAAGTGTCATGAAGATTGGGTGAAAAAATGTGTGCTGAGATTTCAGGAAACTCGTAGTTTTTCGGAAGCTTGGCAACCTCTTTCCATGAAAGTGATTTGTGCCAGTCTCTGCTTAGGGCTACATCAATAGGAAACAAACCATAGAGATAGAACTTGGAACTACTTGATTGTGCCAAGTTTCAAAGAGCTAGCACAAACCGTGTTTGATTTAGAGTTCCAACTACATGTATCCATATAAGAGAAAACAGAGTGAAAACTAAAAATTAAAACTGTTACTGCCAACGAACGGTTTAACCTAGAAGAACGAAATTTGGTGAGCCAAGTGGGATTGGGGTACTGATCATTACCTGAAAGTGTTATCAAGATTGGGTGAAAAAATGTGTGCTGAGATTTCAGGAAACTCGTAGTTTTTTGGAAGCTTGGCAACCCCTTTCCATGAAAGTGATTTGCGCCAGTCTCTGCTTAGGGCTACATCAATAGGAAACAAACCATAGAGATAGAACTTGGAACTACTTGATTGTGACAAGTTTCAAAGAGCTAGCACAAACCATGTTTGATTTAGAGTTCCAACTACATGTATCCATAAAGGAGAAAACAGAATGAAACCTAAAAATTAAAACTGTTACTGCCAACGAACGGTTTAACCTAGAAGAACGAAATTTGGTGAGCCAAGTGGGATTGGGGTACTGATCATTACCTGAAAGTGTCATGAAGATTGGGTGAAAAAATGTGTGCTGAGATTTCAGGAAACTCGTAATTTTTTGGAAGCTTGGCAACCCCTTTCCATGAAAGTGATTTGCGCCAGTCTCTGCTTAGGGCTACATCAATAGGAAACAAACCATAGAGATAGAACTTGGAACTACTTGATTGTGACAATTTTCAAAGAGCTAGCACAAACCGTGTTTCATTTAGAGTTCCAACTACATGTATCCATATAAGAGAAAACAGAGTGAAACCTAAAATTTAGAACTGTTACTGCCAACGAACGGTTTAAACTAGAAGAACGAAATTTGGTGAGCCAAGTGGGATTGGGGAACTGATCTTTACCTGAAAGTGTCATCAAGATTGGGTGAAAAAATGTGTGCTGAGATTTCAGGAAACTGAGTTTTTTGGAAGCTTGGCAACCCTTTTCCATGAAGGTGATTTGCGCCAGTCTCTGCTTAGGGCTATATCAATAGGAAAAAAAAAAAAAACATAGAGATAGAACTTGGAACTACTTGATTGTGTCAATTTACAAAGAGCTAGCACAAACTGTGTTTGATTTAGAGTTCCAACTACATGTATCCATATAGGAGAAAACAGAGTGAAACCTAAAAATTAAAACTGTTACACCCAACGAAGAGTTTAACCTAGAAGAACGAAATTTGGTGTGCCAAGTGGGATTGGGGTACTGATCATTACCTGAAAGTGTCATGAAGATTGGGTGAAAAACTGTGTGCTGAGATTTCAGGAAACTCGTAGTTTTTTGGAAGCTTGGCAACCTCTTTCAATGAATGTGATTTGTGCCAGTCTCTGCTTAGGGCTACATCAATAGGAAACAAACCATAGAGATAGAACTTGGAACTCCTTGATTGTGTCAAGTTTCAAAGAGCTAGCACAAACCGTGTTTGATTTAGTGTTCCAAATACATGTATCCATATAGGAGAAAACAGAGTGAAACCTAAAACTAAAACTGTTACTGCCAACGAACGGTTTAATCTAGAAGAACGAAATTTGGTGAGCCAAGTGTGATTGGGATACTGATCATTACCTGAAAGTGTCATCAAGATTGGGTGAAAAAATGTGTGCTGAGATTTCAGGAAACTCGTAGTTTTTTGGAAGCTTGGCAACCCCTTTCCATGAAAGTGATTTGCACCAGTCTCTGCTTAGGGCTACATCAATTGGAAACAAACAATAGAGATAGAACTTGGAACTACTTTATTGTGTCAAGTTTCAAAGAGCTAGCACAAACCATGTTTGATTTAGAGTTCCAACTACATGTATCCATATAGGAGAAAACAGAGTGAAACCTAAAAATTAAAACTGTTACTGCCAACGAACGGTTTAACCAAGAAGAACGAAATTTGATGAGCCAAGTGGGACTCGGGTACTGATCATTACCTGAAAGTGTCATCAAGATTGGGTGAAAAAATGTGTGCTGAGATTTCAGGAAACTCGTAGTTTTTTGGAAGCTTGGCAAACCCTTTCCATGAAAGTGATTTGCACCAGTCTCTGCTTAGGGCTACATCAATAGGAAACAAACCATAGAGATAGAACTTGGAACTACTTGGTTGTGTCAAGTTTCAAAGACCTAGCACAAACCGTGTTTGATTTAGAGTTCCAACTATATGTATCCATATAGGAGAAAACAGAGTGAAACCTAAAAATTAAAACTGTTACTGCCAATGAACGGTTTAACCTAGAAGAACGAAATTTGGTGAGCCAAGTCGGATTGGGGTACTGATCATTACCTGAAAGTGTCATCAAGATTGGGTGAAAAAATGTGTGCTGAGATTTCAGGAAACTCATAGTTTTTTGGAAGGTTGGCAACCCCTTTCCATGAAAGTGATTTGCGCCAATCTCTGCTAGGTTTAACCTAGAAGAACGAAATTTGGTGAGCCAAGTGTGATTGGGATACTGATCATTACCTGAAAGTGTCATCAAGATTGGGTGAAAAAATGTGTGCTGAGATTTCAGGAAACTCGTAGTTTTTTGGAAGCTTGGAAACCCCTTTCCATGAAAGTGATTTGCGACAGTCTCTGCTTATGGCTACATCAATAGGAAACAAACCATAGAGATAGAACTTGGAACTACTTGGTTGTGTCAAGTTTCAAAGACCTAGCACAAACCGTGTTTGATTTAGAGTTCCAACTATATGTATCCATATAGGAGAAAACAGAGTGAAACCTAAAAATTAAAACTGTTACTGCCAATGAACGGTTTAACCTAGAAGAACGAAATTTGGTGAGCCAAGTCGGATTGGGGTACTGATCATTACCTGAAAGTGTCATCAAGATTGGGTGAAAAAATGTGTGCTGAGATTTCAGGAAACTCATAGTTTTTTGGAAGCTTGGCAACCCCTTTCCATGAACGTGATTTGCGCCAGTCTCTGCTTAGGGCTATATCAATAGGAAAAAAAAAAACATAGAGATAGAACTTGGAACTTCTTGATTGTGTCAATTTACTAAGAGCTAGCACAAACTGTGTTTGATTTAGAGTTCCAACTACATGTATCCATATATGAGAAAACAGAGTGAAACCTTAAATTTAAAACTGTTACAGCCAACGAAGAGTTTAACCTAGAAGAACGAAATTTGGTGAGCCTAGTGGGATTGGGGTACTGATCATTACCTGAATGTGTCATGAAGATTGGGTGAAAAAATGTGTGCTGAGATTTCAGGAAGCTCGTAGTTTTTTGGAAGCTTGGCAACCTCTTTCCATGAAAGTGATTTGTGCCAGTCTCTGCTTAGGGCTACATCAATAGGAAACAAACCATAGAGATAGAACTTGGAACTACTTGATTGTGCCAAGTTTCAAAGAGGTAGCACAAACCGTGTTTGATTTAGAGTTCCAACTACATGTATCCATATAAGAGAAAACAGAGTGAAACGTAAAAATTAAAACTGTTACTGCCAACGAACGGTTTAACCTAGAAGAACGAAATTTGGTGAGCCAAGTGGGATTGGGGTCCTGATCATTACCTGAAAGTGTCATCAAGATTGGGTGAAAAAATGTGTGCTGAGATTTCAGGAAACTCGTAGTTTTTTGGAAGCTTGGCAACCCCTTTCCATGAAAGTGATTTGTGACAGTCTCTGCTTATGGCTACATCAATAGGAAACAAACCATAGAGATAGAACTTGGAACTACTTGATTGTGTCAAGTTTCAAAGAGCTAGCACAAACCGTGTTTGATTTAGTGTTCCAACTACATGTATCCATATAGGAGAAAACAGAGTGAAACCTAAAAATTAAAACTGTTACTGCCAACGAACGGTTTAATCTAGAAGAACGAAATTTGGTGAGCCAAGTGTGATTGGGATACTGATCATTACCTGAAAGTGTCATCAAGATTGGTTGAAAAAATGTGTGCTGAGATTTCAGAAAAATCGTAGTTTTTTGGAAGCAGGCAACCCCTTTCAATGAATGTGATTTGTGCCACTCTCTGCTTAGGGCTACATCAATAGGGTACAAACCATAGAGATAGAACTTGGAACTCCTTGATTGTGTCAAGTTTCAAAGAGCTAGCACAAACCGTGTTTGATTTAGTGTTCCAACTACATGTATCCATATAGGAGAAAACAGAGTGAAACCTAAAAATTAAAACTGTTACTGCCAACGAACGGTTTAATCTAGAAGAACGAAATTTGGTGAGCCAAGTGTGATTGGGATACTGATCATTACCTGAAAGTGTCATCAAGATTGGGTGAAAAAATGGGTGCTGAGATTTCAGGAAACTCGTAGTTTTTTAAAAGCTTGGCAACCTCTTTCCATGAAAGTGATTTGCGCAAGTCTCTGCTTAGGGCTACATCAATAGGAAACAAACCATAGAGATAGAACTTGGAAATACTTGATTGTGACAAGTTTCAAAGAGCTAGCACAAACCATGTTTGATTTAGAGTTCCAACTACTTGTATCCATATAGGAGAAAACAGAGTGAAACCTAAAAATTAAAACTGTTACTGCCAATGAACGGTTTAACCTAGAAGAACGAAATTTGGTGAGCCAAGTGGGATTGGGGTACTGATCATTACCTGAAAGTGTTATCAAGATTGGGTGAAAAAATGTGTGCTGAGATTTCAGGAAACTCGTAGTTTTTTGGAAGCTTGGGAACCCCTTTCCATGAACGTGATTTGCGCCAGTCTCTGCTTAGGGCTATATCAATAGGAAAAAAAAAACCTAGAGACAGAACTTGGAACTACTTGATTGTGTCAAGTTACAAAGAGCTAGCACAAACTGTGTTTGATTTAGAGTTCCAACTACATGTATCCATATAGGAGAAAACAGAGTGAAACGTAAAAATTAAAACTGTTACTGCCAACGAACGGTTTAACCTAGAAGAACGAAATTTGGTGAGCCAAGTGGGATTGGGGTCCTGATCATTACCTGAAAGTGTCATCAAGTTTGGGTGAAAAAATGTGTGCTGAGATTTCAGGAAACTCGTAGTTTTTTGGAAGCTTGGCAACCCCTTTCCATGAAAGTGATTTGCGACAGTCTCTGCTTATGGCTACATCAATAGGAAACAAACCATAGAGATAGAACTTGGAACTACTTGATTGTGTCAAGTTTCAAAGAGCTAGCACAAACCGTGTTTGATTTAGAGTTCCAACTACATGTATCCATATAGGAGAAAACAGAGTGAAACCTAAAAATTAAAACTGTTACTGCCAACGAACGGTTTAATCTAGAAGAACGAAATTTGGTGAGCCAAGTGTGATTGGGATACTGATCATTACCTGAAAGTGTTATCATGATTGGCTGAAAAAATGTGTGCTGAGATTTCAGGAAACTCGTAGTTTTTTGGAAGCTTGGCAACCCCTTTCCATGAAAGTGATTTGCGCCAATCTCTGCTTAGGGCTACATCAATAGGAAACAAACCATAGAGATAGAACTTGGAACTACTTGGTTGTGTCAAGTTTCAAAGAGCTAGCACAAACCGTGTTTGATTTAGTGTTCCAAGTACATGTATCCATATAGGAGAAAAGAGAGTGAAACCTAAAAATTAAAACTGTTACTGCCAAAGATCGGTTTAACCTAGAAGAACGAAATTTGGTGAGAAAAGTGGGATTGGGGTACTGGTCATTACCTGAAAGTGTCATCAAGATTGGGTGAAAAAATGTGTGCTGAGATTTCAGGAAACTCGTAGTTTTTTAAAAGCTTGGCAACCTCTTTCCATGAAAGTGATTTGCGCAAGTCTCTTCTTAGGGCTACATCAATAGGAAACAAACCATAGAGATAGAACTTGGAACTACTTGGTTGTGTCAAGTTTCAAAGACCTAGCACAAACCGTGTTTGATTTAGAGTTCCAACTACATGTATCTATATAGGAGAAAACAGAGTGAAACCTAAAAATTAACACTGTTACTGCCAAAGATTGGTTTAACCTAGAAGAATGAAATTTGGTGAGCCAAGTGGGATTCGGGTACTGATCATTACCTGAAAGTGTCATGAAGATTGGGTGAAAAAATGTGTTCTGTGATTTCAGGAAACTCGTAGTTTTTTGGAAGCTTGGCAACCCCTTTCCATGAAAGTGATTTGCGCCAGTCTCTGCTTAGGGCTACATCAATAGGAAACAAACAATAGAGATAGAACTTGGAACTACTTTATTGTGTCAAGTTTCAAAGAGCTAGTACAAACCGTGTTTGATTTAGAGTTCCAACTACATGTATCCATATAGGAGAAAACAGAGTGAAACCTAAAAATTAAAACTATTACTGCCAACGAACGGTTTAACCTAGAAGAACGAAATTTGGTGAGCCAAGTGGGATTGGGTACTGACCATTACCTGAAAGTGTTATCAAGATTGGGTGAAAAAATGTGTGCTGAGATTTCAGGAAACTCGTAGTTTTTTGGAAGCTTGGCAACCCCTTTCCATGAAAGTGATTTGCGCCAGTCTCTGCTTAGGGCTACATCAATAGGAAACAAACCATAGAGATAGAACTTGGAACTACTTGATTGTGTCAAGTTTCAAAGAGCTAGCACAAACCGTGTTTGATTTAGAGTTCCAACTACATGTATCCATATAGGAGAAAAGATAGTGAAACCTAAAAATGAAAACTATTACTGCCAACGAACGGTTTAACCTAGAAGAACAAAATTTGGTGAGCCAAGTGGGATTGGGTACTGACCATTACCTGAAAGTGTCATCAAGATTGGGTGAAAAAATGTGTGCTTAGATTTCAGGAAACTCGTAGTTCTTTGGAAGCTTGGCAAACCCTTTCCATGAAAGTGATTTGCGCCAGTCTCTGCTTAGGGCTACATCAATAGGAAACAAACCATAGAGATAGAACTTGGAACTACTTGATTGTGACAAGTTTCAAAGAGCTAGCACAAACCATGTTTGATTTAGAGTTCCAACTACTTGTATCCATATAGGAGAAAACAGAGTGAAACCTAAAAATTAAAACTGTTACTGCCAACGAACGGTTTAATATAGAAAAACGAAATTTGGTGAGCCAAGTGGGATTGGGGTACTGATCATTACCTGAAAGTGTCATCAAGATTGGGTGAAAAAATGTGTGCTGAGATTTCAGGAAACTCGTAGTTTTTTGGAAGCTTGGCAACCCCTTTCCATTAAAGTGATTTGCGCCAGTCTCTGCTTAGGGCTACATCAATAGGAAACAAACCATAGAGACAGAACTTGGAACTACTTGATTGTGTCAAGTTTCAAAGAGCTAGCACAAACCGTGTTTGATTTAGAGTTCCAACTACATGTATCCATATAAGAGAAAACAGAGTGAAACCTAAAAATTAAAACTGTTACTGCCAACGAACGGTTTAACCTAGAAGAAAGAAATTTGGTGAGCCAAGTGGGATTGGGGTACTGATCATTACCTGAAAGTGTTATCAAGATTGGGTGAAAAAATCTGTGCTGAGATTTCAGGAAACTCGTAGTTTTTTGGAAGCTTGGCAACCCCTTTCCATGAAAGTGATTTGCGCCAATCTCTGCTTAGGGCTACATCAATAGGAAACAAACCACAGAGATAGAACTTGGAACTACTTGGTTTTGTCAAGTTTCAAAGAGCTAGCACAAACCCTGTTTGATTTAGAGTTCCAACTACATGTATCCATATAGGAGAAAACAGAGTGAAACCTAAAAATTAAAACTGTTACTGCCAACGAACGGTTTAAACTAGAAGAACGAAATTTGGTGAGCCAAGTGGGATTGGGGTTCTGATCATTACCTGAAAGTGTCATGAAGATTGGGTGAAAAAATGTGTGCTGAGATTTCAGGGAACCCGTAGTTTTTTGGAAGCTTGGCAACCCCTTCCATGAAAGTGATTTGCGCCAGTCTCTGCTTAGGGCTACATCAATAGGAAACAAACCATAGAGATAGAACTTGGAACTACTTGATTGTGCCAAGTTTCAAAGAGCTAGCACAAATTGTGTTTGATTTAGTGTTCCAACTACATGTATCCATATAGGAGAAAACAGAGTGAAACCTAAAAATTAAAACTGTTACTGCCAACGAACGGTTTAATCTAGAAGAACGAAATTTGGTGAGCCAAGTGTGATTGGGATACTGATCATTACCTGAAAGTGTCATCAAGATTGGGTGAAAAAATGGGTGCTGAGATTTCAGGAAACTCGTAGTTTTTTAAAAGCTTGGCAACCTCTTTCCATGAAAGTGATTTGCGCAAGTCTCTGCTTAGGGCTACATCAATAGGAAACAAACCATAGAGATAGAACTTGGAAATACTTGATTGTGAGAAGTTTCAAAGAGCTAGCACAAACCATGTTTGATTTAGAGTTCCAACTACTTGTATCCATATAGGAGAAAACAGAGTGAAACCTAAAAATTAAAACTGTTACTGCCAAAGAACGGTTTAACCTAGAAGAATGAAATTTGGTGAGCCAAGTGGGATTGGGGTACTGATCATTACCTGAAAGTGTCATCAAGTTTGGGTGAAAAAATGTGTGCTGAGATTTCAGGAAACTCGTAGTTTTTTGGAAGCTTGGCAACCTCTTTCCATGAAAGTGATTTGCGCCAGTCTCTGCTTAGGGCTACATCAATAGGAAACAAACCATAGAGATAGAACTTGGAACTACTTGATTGTGTCAAGTTTCAAAGAGCTAGCACAAACCGTGTTTGATTTAGAGTTTCAACTACATGTATCCATATAGGAGAAAACAGAGTGTAACCTAAAAATTTAAACTATTACTGCCAACGAACGGTTTAACCTAGAAGAACGAAATTTGGTGAGCCAAGTGGGATTGGGTACTGACCATTACCTGAAAGTGTTATCAAGATTGGGTGAAAAAATGTGTGCTGAGATTTCAGGAAACTCGTAGTTTTTTGGAAGCTTGGCAACCCCTTTCCATGAAAGTGATTTGCGCCAGTCTCTGCTTAGGGCTACATCAATAGGAAACAAACCAGAGAGATAGAACTTGGAACTACTTGATTGTGTCAAGTTTCAAAGAGCTAGCACAAACCGTGTTTGATTTAGAGTTCCAACTACATGTATCCATATAGGAGAAAACAGAGTGAAACCTAAAAATGAAAACTATTACTGCCTACGAACGGTTTAACCTAGAAGAACGAAATTTGGTGAGCCAAGTGGGATTGGGTACTGACCATTACCTGAAAGAGTCATCAAGATTGGGTGAAAAATTGTGTGCTTAGATTTCAGGAAACTCGTAGTTCTTTGGAAGGTTGGCAACCCCTTTCCATGAAAGTGATTTGCACCATTCTCTGCTTAGGGCTACATCAATAGGAAACAAACCATAGAGATAGAACTTGGAACTACTTGATTGTGACAAGTTTCAAAGAGCTAGCACAAACCATGTTTGATTTAGAGTTCCAACTACTTGTATCCATATAGGAGAAAACAGAGTGAAACCTAAAAATTAAAACTCTTACTGCCAATGAACGGTTTAACCTAGAAGAACGAAATTTGGTGAGCCAAGTGGGATTGGGGTACTGATCATTACCTGAAAGTGTTTTCAAGATTGGTGAAAAAATGTGTGCTGAGATTTCAGGAAACTCGTAGTTTTTTGGAAGCTTGGCAACCCCTTTCAATGAAAGTGATTTGCGCCAATCTCTGCTTAGGGCTACATCAATAGGAAACAAACCATAGAGATAGAACTTGGAACTACTTGGTTGTGTCAAGTTTCAAAGAGCTAGCACAAACCGTGTTTGATTTAGAGTTCCAAGTACATGTACCATATAGGAGAAAACAGAGTGAAACCTAAAAATTAAAACTGTTACTGCCAATGAACGGTTTAACCTAGAAGAACGAAATCTGGTGAGCCAAGTGGGATTGGGGTACTGATCATTACCTGAAAGTGTCATCAAGATTGGGTGAAAAAATGTGTGCTGAGATTTCAGGAAACTCGTAGTTTTTTGGAAGCTTGGGAACCCCTTTCCATGAACATGATTTGCGCCAGTCTCTGCTTACGGCTATATCAATAGGAAAAAAAAAACCTAGAGACAGAACTTGGAACTACTTGATTGTGTCAAGTTACAAAGAGCTAGCACAAACTGTGTTTGATTTAGAGTTCCAACTACATGTATCCATATAGGAGAAAACAGAGTGAAACGTAAAAATTAAAACTGTTACTGCCAACGAACGGTTTAATCTAGAAGAACGAAATTTGGTGAGCCAAGTGTGATTGGGATACTGATCATTACCTGAAAGTGTTATCAAGATTGGGTGAAAAAATGTGTGCTGAGATTTCAGGAAACTCGTAGTTTTTTGGAAGCTTGGCAACCCCTTTCCATGAAAGTGATTTGCGCCAATCTCTGCTTAGGGCTACATCAATAGGAAACAAACCATAGAGATAGAACTTGGAACTACTTGGTTGTGTCAAGTTTCAAAGAGCTAGCACAAACCGTGTTTGATTTAGTGTTCCAAGTACATGTATCCATATAGGAGAAAACAGAGTGAAACCTAAAAATTAAAACTGTTACTGCCAAAGATCGGTTTAACCTAGAAGAACGAAATTTGGTGAGAAAAGTGGGATTGGGGTACTGGTCATTACCTGAAAGTGTCATCAAGATTGGGTGAAAAAATGTGTGCTGAGATTTCAGGAAACTCGTAGTTTTTTAGAAGCTTGGCAACCTCTTTCCATGAAAGTGATTTGCGCAAGTCTCTGCTTAGGGCTACATCAATAGGAAACAAACCATAGAGATAGAACTTGGAACTTCTTGGTTGTGTCAAGTTTCAAAGACCTAGCACAAACCGTGTTTGATTTAGAGTTCCAACTACATGTATCTATATAGGAGAAAACAGAGTGAAACCTAAAAATTAACACTGTTACTGCCAAAGATTGGTTTAACCTAGAAGAATGAAATTTGGTGAGCCAAGTGGGATTCGGGTACTGATCATTACCTGAAAGTGTCATGAAGATTGGGTGAAAAAATCTGTTCTGTGATTTCAGGAAACTCGTAGTTTTTTGGAAGCTTGGCAACCCCTTTCCATGAAAGTGATTTGCGCCAGTCTCTGCTTAGGGCTACATCAATAGGAAACAAACACTAGAGATAGAACTTGGAACTACTTTATTGTGTCAAGTTTCAAAGAGCTAGTACAAACCGTGTTTGATTTAGAGATCCAACAACATGTATCCATATAGGAGAAAACAGAGTGAAACCTAAAAATTAAAACTATTACTGCCAACGAACGGTTTAACCTAGAAGAACGAAATTTGGTGAGCCAAGTGGGATTGGGGTACTGATCATTACCTGAAAGTGTTATCAAGATTGGGTGAAAAAATGTGTGCTGAGATTTCAGGAAACTCGTAGTTTTTTGGAAGCTTGGCAACCCCTTTCCATGAAAGTGATTTGCGCCAGTCTCTGCTTAGGGCTACATCAATAGGAAACAAACCATACAGATAGAACTTGGAACTACTTGATTGTGTCAAGTTTCAAAGAGCTAGCACAAACCGTGTTTGATTTAGAGTTCCAACTACATGTATCCATATAGGAGAAAACAGAGTGAAACCTAAAAATGAAAACTATTACTGCCAACGAACGGTTTAACCTAGAAGAACGAAATTTGGTGAGCCAAGTGGGATTGGGTACTGACCATTACCTGAAAGTGTCATCAAGATTGGGTGAAAAAATGTGTGCTTAGATTTCAGGAAACTCGTAGTTCTTTGGAAGCTTGGCAAACCCTTTCCATGAAAGTGATTTGCGCCAGTCTCTGCTTAGGGCTACATCAATAGGAAACAAACCATAGAGATAGAACTTGGAACTACTTGATTGTGACAAGTTTCAAAGAGCTAGCACAAACCATGTTTGATTTAGAGTTCCAACTACTTGTATCCATATAGGAGAAAACAGAGTGAAACCTAAAAATTAAAACTGTTACTGCCAACGAACGGTTTAATATAGAAGAATGAAATTTGGTGAGCCAAGTGGGATTGGGGTACTGATCATTACCTGAAAGTGTCATCAAGATTGGGTGAAAAAATGTGTGCTGAGATTTCAGGAAACTCGTAGTTTTTTGGAAGCTTGGCAACCCCTTTCCATTAAAGTGATTTGCGCCAGTCTCTGCTTAGGGCTACATCAATAGGAAACAAACCATAGAGACAGAACTTGGAAGTACTTGATTGTGTCAAGTTTCAAAGAGCTAGCACAAACCGTGTTTGATTTAGAGTTCCAACTACATGTATCCATATAGGAGAAAACAGAGTGAAACCTAAAAATTAAAACTGTTACTGCCAACGAACGGTTTAACCTAGAAGAAAGAAATTTGGTGAGCCAAGTGAGATTGGGGTACTGATCATTACCTGAAAGTGTTATCAAGATTGGGTGAAAAAATGTGTGCTGAGATTTCAGGAAACTCGTAGTTTTTTGGAAGCTTGGCAACCCCTTTCCATGAAAGTGATTTGCGCCAATCTCTGCTTAGGGCTACATCAATAGGAAACAAACCACAGAGATAGAACTTGGAACTACTTGGTTTTGTCAAGTTTCAAAGAGCTAGCACAAACCGTGTTTGATTTAGAGTTCCAACTACATGTATCCATATAGGAGAAAACAGAGTGAAACCTAAAAATTAAAACTGTTACTGCCAACGAACAGTTTAACCTAGAAGAACGAAATTTGGTGAGCCAAGTGGGATTGGGGTTCTGATCATTACCTGAAAGTGTCATGAAGATTGGGTGAAAAAATGTGTGCTGAGATTTCAGGGAACCCGTAGTTTTTTGGAAGCTTGGCAACCCCTTCCATGAAAGTGATTTGCGCCAGTCTCTGCTTAGGGCTACATCAATAGGAAACAAACCATAGAGATAGAACTTGGAACTACTTGATTGTGCCAAGTTTAAAAGAGCTAGCACAAACCGTGTTTGATTTAGAGTTCCAAATACATGTATCCATATAGGAGAAAACAGAGTGAAATCTAAAAATTAAAACTGTTACTGCCAACGAAGGGTTTAACCTAGAAGAACGAAATTTGGTGAGCCAAGTGGGTTTGGGTACTGACCATTACCTGAAAGTGTTATCAAGATTGGGTGAAAAAATGTGTGCTGAGATTTCAGGAAACTCGTAGTTTTTTGGAAGCTTGGCAACACCTTTCCATGAAAGTGATTTGCGCCAGTCTCTGCTTAGGGCTACATCAATAGGAAACAAACCATAGAGATAGAACTTGGAACTACTTGATTGTGTCAAGTTTCAAAGAGCTAGCACAAACCATGTTTGATTTAGAGTTCCAACTACATGTATCCATATAGGAGAAAACAGATTGAAACCTAAAAATGAAAACTATTACTGCCAACGAACGGTTTAACCTAGAAGAACGAAATTTGGTGAGCCAAGTGGGATTGGGCACTGACCATTACCTGAAAGTGTCATCAAGATTGGGTGAAAAAATGTGTGCTGAGATTTCAGGAAACTCTTATTTTTTTGGAAGCTTGGCAACCCCTTTCCATGAAAGTGATTTGCGCCAGTCTCTGCTTACGGCTACATCAATAGGAAACAAACCATAGAGATAGAACTTGGAACTACTTGATTGTGACAAGTTTCAAAGAGCTAGCACAAACCGTGTTTGATTTAGAGTTCCAAGTACATGTATCTATATAGGAGAAAACAGAGTGAAACCTAAAAATTAACACTGTTACTGCCAAAGATTGGTTTAACCTAGAAGAATGAAATTTGGTGAGCCAAGTGGGATTCGGGTACTGATCATTACCTGAAAGTGTCATGAAGATTGGGTGAAAACATGTGTTCTGTGATTTCAGGAAACTCGTAGTTTTTTGGAAGCTTGGCAACCCCTTTCCATGAAAGTGATTTGCGCCATTCTCTGCTTAGGGCTACATCAATAGGAAACAAACAATAGAGATAGAACTTGGAACTACTTTATTGTGTCAAGTTTTAAAGAGCTAGTACAAACCGTGTTTGATTTAGAGTTCCAACTACATGTATCCATATAGGAGAAAACAGAGTGAAATCTAAAAATTAAAACTGTTACTGCCAACGAAGGGTTTAACCTAGAAGAACGAAATCTGGTGAGCCAAGTGGGATTGGGGTACTGATCATTACCTGAAAGTGTCATCAAGATTGGGTGAAAAAATGTGTGCTGAGATTTCAGGAAACTCGTAGTTTTTTGGAAGCTTGGGAACCCCTTTCCATGAACATGATTTGCGCCAGTCTCTGCTTACGGCTATATCAATAGGAAAAAAAAAAACCTAGAGACAGAACTTGGAACTACTTGATTGTGTCAAGTTTCAAAGAGCTAGCACAAACCGTGTTTGATTTAGTGTTCCAAATACATGTATCCATATAGGAGAAAACAGAGTGAAACCTAAAAATTAAAACTGTTACTGCCAACGAACGGTTTAATCTAGAAGAACGAAATTTGGTGAGCCAAGTGTGATTGGGATACTGATCATTACCTGAAAGTGTTATAAAGATGGGTGAAAAAATGTGTGCTGAGATTTCAGGAAACTCGTAGTTTTTTGGAAGCTTGGCAACCCCTTTCCATGAAAGTGATTTGCGCCAATCTCTGCTTAGGGCTACATCAATAGGAAACAAACCATAGAGATAGAACTTGGAACTACTTGGTTGTGTCAAGTTTCAAAGAGCTAGCACAAACCGTGTTTGATTTAGTGTTCCAAATACATGTATCCATATAGGAGAAAACAGAGTGAAACCTAAAAATTAAAACTGTTACTGCCAAAGATCGGTTTAACCTAGAAGAACGAAATTTGGTGAGAAAAGTGGGATTGGGGTACTGGTCATTACCTGAAAGTGTCATCAAGATTGGGTGAAAAAATGTGTGCTGAGATTTCAGGAAACTCGTAGTTTTTTAGAAGCTTGGCAACCTCTTTCCATGAAAGTGATTTGCGCAAGTCTCTGCTTAGGGCTACATCAATAGGAAACAAACCATAGAGATAGAACTTGGAACTACTTGGTTGTGTCAAGTTTCAAAGACCTAGCACAAACCGTGTTTGATTTAGAGTTCCAACTACATGTATCTATATAGGAGAAAACAGAGTGAAACCTAAAAATTAACACTGTTACTGCCAAAGATTGGTTTAACCTAGAAGAATGAAATTTGGTGAGCCAAGTGGGATTCGGGTACTGATCATTACCTGAAAGTGTCATGAAGATTGGGTGAAAAAATCCGTTCTGTGATTTCAGGAAACTCGTAGTTTTTTGGAAGCTTGGCAACCCCTTTCCATGAAAGTGATTTGTGCCAGTCTCTGCTTAGGGCTACATCAATAGGAAACAAACAATAGAGATAGAACTTGGAACTACTTTATTGTGTCAAGTTTCAAAGAGCTAGTACAAACCGTGTTTGATTTAGAGTTCCAACAACATGTATCCATATAGGAGAAAACAGAGTGAAACCTAAAAATTAAAACTATTACTGCCAACGAACGGTTTAACCTAGAAGAACGAAATTTGGTGAGCCAAGTGGGATTGGGGTACTGATCATTACCTGAAAGTGTTATCAAGATTGGGTGAAAAAATGTGTGCTGAGATTTCAGGAAACTCGTAGTTTTTTGGAAGCTTGGCAACCCCTTTCCATTAAAGTGATTTGCGCCAGTCTCTGCTTAGGGCTACATCAATAGGAAACAAACCATAGAGATAGAACTTGGAACTACTTGATTGTGTCAAGTTTCAAAGAGCTAGCACAAACCGTGTTTGATTTAGAGTTCCAACTACATGTATCCATATAGGAGAAAAACAGAGTGAAACCTAAAAATGAAAACTATTACTGCCAACGAACGGTTTAACCTAGAAGAACGAAATTTGGTGAGCCAAGTGGGATTGGGTACTGACCATTACCTGAAAGTGTCATCAAGATTGGGTGAAAAAATGTGTGCTTAGATTTCAGGAAACTCGTAGTTCTTTGGAAGCTTGGCAAACCCTTTCCATGAAAGTGATTTGCGCCAGTCTCTGCTTAGGGCTACATCAATAGGAAACAAACCATAGAGATAGAACTTGGAACTACTTGATTGTGACAAGTTTCAAAGAGCTAGCACAAACCATGTTTGATTTAGAGTTCCAACTACTTGTATCCATATAGGAGAAAACAGAGTGAAACTTAAAAATTAAAACTGTTACTGCCAACGAACGGTTTAATATAGAAGAACGAAATTTGGTGAGCCAAGTGGGATTGGGGTACTGATCATTACCTGAAAGTGTCATCAAGATTGGGTGAAAAAATGTGTGCTGAGATTTCAGGAAACTCGTAGTTTTTTGGAAGCTTGGCAACCCCTTTCCATTAAAGTGATTTGTGCCAGTCTCTGCTTAGGGCTACATCAATAGGAAACAAACCATAGAGACAGAACTTGGAACTACTTGATTGTGTCAAGTTTCAAAGAGCTAGCACAAACCGTGTTTGATTTAGAGTTCCAACTACATGTATCCATATAGGAGAAAACAGAGTGAAACCTAAAAATTAAAACTGTTACTGCCAACGAACAGTTTAACCTAGAAGAACGAAATTTGGTGAGCCAAGTGGGATTGGGATTCTGATCATTACCTGAAAGTGTCATGAAGATTGGGTGAAAAAATGTGTGCTGAGATTTCAGGGAACTCGTAGTTTTTTGGAAGCTTGGCAACCCCTTCCATGAAAGTGATTTGCGCCAGTCTCTGCTTAGGGCTACATCAATAGGAAACAAACCATAGAGATAGAACTTGGAACTACTTGATTGTGACAAGTTTCAAAGAGCTAACACAAACTATGTTTGATTTAGAGTTCCAACTACTTGTATCCATATAGGAGAAAACAGAGTGAAACCTAAAAATTAAAACTGTTACTGCCAACGAACGGTTTAACTTAGAAGAACGAAATTTGGTGAGCCAAGTGGGATTGGGGTACTGATCATTACCTGAAAGTGTCATCAAGATTGGGTGAAAAAATGTGTGCTGAGATTTCAGGAAACTCATAGTTTTTTGGAAGCTTGGCAACCCCTTTCCATGAAAGTGATTTGTGCCAGTCTCTGCTTAGGACTACATCAATAGGAAACAAACCATAGAGATAGAACTTGGAACTACTTGATTGTGACAAGTTTCAAAGAGCTAGCACAAACCGTGTTTGATTTAGAGTTCCAACTACATATATCCATATCTGAGAAAACAGAGTGAAACCTAAAAATTTAAACTGTTACTGCCAACGAACGGTTTAATCTAGAAGAATGAAATTTGGTGAGCCAAGTGGGACTGGGATACTTATCATTACCTGAAAGTGTCATCAAGATTGGGTGAAGAAATGTGTGCTGAGTTTTCAGGAAACCCGTAGTTTTTTGGAAGCTTTGCAACCCCTTTCCATGAAAGTGATTTGCGCCTGTCTGTGCTTAGTGCTACATCAATAGGAAACAAACAATAGAGATAGAACTTGGAACTACTTTATTGTGTCAAGTTTCAAAGAGCTAGTACAAACCGTGTTTGATTTAGAGTTCCAAGTACATGTATCTATATAGGAGAAAACAGAGTGAAACCTAAAAATTAACACTGTTACTGCCAAAGATTGGTTTAACCTAGAAGAATGAAATTTGGTGAGCCAAGTGGGATTCGGGTACTGATCATTACCTGAAAGTGTCATGAAGATTGGGTGAAAAAATATGTTCTGTGATTTCAGGAAACTCGTAGTTTTTTGGAAGCTTGGCAACCCCTTTCCATGAAAGTGATTTGCGCCAGTCTCTGCTTAGGGCTACATCAATAGGAAACAAACAATAGAGATAGAACTTGGAACTACTTTATTGTGTCAAGTTTCAAAGAGCTAGTACAAACCGTGTTTGATTTAGAGTTCCAACTACATGTATCCATATAGGAGAAAACAGAGTGAAATCTAAAAATTAAAACTGTTACTGCCAACGAACGGTTTAACCTAGAAGAACGAAATTTGGTGAGCCAAGTGGGTTTGGGTACTGACCATTACCTGAAAGTGTTATCAAGATTGGGTGAAAAAATGTGTGCTGAGATTTCAGGAAACTCGTAGTTTTTTGGAAGCTTGGCAACACCTTTCCATGAAAGTGATTTGCGCCAGTCTCTGCTTAGGGCTACATCAATAGGAAACAAACCATAGAGATAGAACTTGGAACTACTTGATTGTGTCAAGTTTCAAAGAGCTAGCACAAACCATGTTTGATTTAGAGTTCCAACTACATGTATCCATATAGGAGAAAACAGATTGAAACCTAAAAATTAAAACTATTACTGCCAACGAACGGTTTAACCTAGAAGAACGAAATCTGGTGAGCCAAGTGGGATTGGGGTACTGATCATTACCTGAAAGTGTCATCAAGATTGGGTGAAAAAATGTGTGCTGAGATTTCAGGAAACTCGTAGTTTTTTGGAAGCTTGGGAACCCCTTTCCATGAACATGATTTGCGCCAGTCTCTGCTTACGGCTATATCAATAGGAAAAAAAAAAACCTAGAGACAGAACTTGGAACTACTTGATTGTGTCAAGTTTCAAAGAGCTAGCACAAACCGTGTTTGATTTAGTGTTCCAAATACATGTATCCATATAGGAGAAAACAGA